>NC_081344.1:71288375-71430230 GCF_029784015.1 Lycium ferocissimum
ATTGTATTACAACTTTAACAGAGGAAAGATATATTTGAGCCAATAATATAACGGCTGAGATATATTTAAATTCAAAATATAACGAGGGATATATTTGGCCCTTTTTCAATTATACATGGGTATATTTGGCCCTTTTCCGATTATTCTATGTATAACCCTCCGTTAAACAATAAGCAAGAATCAGCCCCGTTAAGGGACACGTGGAGGCATACACTAAAAATAACCCAATTATATCTCATATCCAATTCGAATAACCAATTAGTCAGCTCATTACACAATAAAACTACATATTTTGCAGCACCAAAGTAACTGAAATAACACTACACAAAACAAAAAAGTTGCAGTGATCAACTCATTTTAAGTCTGTCCATGGACCATAGGCCTAGTAGTTTTAGCCTGTAGGAAAAGTTGACTAGAAGCTTTGTCTTTCTAAATTGGGCCAGAGGCCTTTCTATCTGTATAGCGAATTGCCCTTCTTTTGGGGTGGTCTTTAAATTTTATCCCTCATATTTAAAATTTTTAAATTTTACCCTTCGATTAAAATTTATGGGTTCCAAGTTCGAACCCACACACAATCAAAATTTTAAAAAAAATTCGCAAGGCAGAGTTTAAATTTCGCTATGCCCCCACTGGCATACACTTGTAAAGGAATTACCAAAGTTACGTGACTCGCATACTTATGCCTTATGGGCATTTGGCATAAGTATGCCGGTTCGGCATAACTTTGATAATTCCTTCACAAGTTTATGCCGGGGCCTGCATAAAAGTTTGCCCATTAAAAGTTTCCCCCACGGCATAAGTAAAGGAATTATCGTTATGCCGGGACCTGTGATACTTATGCCTTATGGGTGTTTACATAAGTATGCCGGTCCGCATAACTTTGATAATTCCTTCACAAGTTTATGCCGTGATCCCGTGATAAAAATTTGCCCATTAAAAGTATGCCCTCCCGCATAAATCCGCCAATAATTACTAAAGTTATACCGACCCGCCATACTTATGCCAAGTCCGCCCATATACGAGACGCTCGGTCCCATACATTTTGTAATTCTTTAACAAGAGTACGCCGGTCCGCATACACGCGACTCCAACCCCTTGCTTTGCAATTTTTTTTTTAATTTATGTCGAGGGTTCGAACTCGTAACCTCATGATTTCGCGTGAAAGCTCAAAAAAAGCTAAGGGCAAAAATTAAAGACCAGCAATATGAGGGGCATAATTTAAAGACCACAAATATTTAGGCAAAATTTAAAGACCACCCTTAAAAGAAGGGCAATCCGCAAAAAAATGATTCAGATATGATAGAGCCCGTTTGGCTTAGCCTATAAGTTGTATAAGCTGTTTTCAGCTTTTTTGATTGTTTAACAGGCCACATTATAAATCATTTTATGCTTAAAATAGCCCAAAAAATAAGCTATTGCTTTTAGTTTTAAAAAAGCAAAATTATAATGCTTTTTTAAGCCCATCCAACAGGCACATAGTGTAGTATTGGATGAACTTATGGCTTTTGATTTATAAGTCAAGTTAAAAATTCTAAGCTCTAACTTATGACTTTTGACTTAAAAACAAGTATTTAAAAATATTTTTTTATTTTACCCAAACACTACAGAACTGCTTAAAAGCAATTTTGGCTTATAAACACCTAAACTAAGTCAATCAAAACATGCTCCAAAGTAATTGAAAAATCATCATGTAACTTCCTTTAATAATAGTCAAAAAGGTTAGAATTGTCCTTGTAGTTTTACAAATTAAAGGATGTGACCTTGTTAATTTTTTATTTTTTTTTTTAAATCTAATACTACCTCTATCATCATAAAAAATTACTTCCTCTGTATTAATTTTATGTGATATAATTCAGATTTCGAGAGTCAAACTTCTTTACATGAATTCGGATATGCAATCTTTAAGTTTTTGAGATTTTGGTGGAAACTTCCGATGTATATAGTTACTTTTTACAGCTCCGATTAAATTTAACAATCAGAATTTGATAAATACCTGACGCCTGACGGAGATCAAAATTTCACCTTTGGTAAATTTAAAAGACCAAAATGTTCAGATAATAATACTTAAAGGACTAATTTGAACCTGCTAACAAAGAAAAGGGACCATTTTATCACTCTCTATATTTTTTGTTAGGTGTTTGACATGTCCACCAAGGCAAGAAGAGAAAATCCAAGAGAAGTGAATGAAGAGATAAGAAGAAACAAGAACTGAATATTAGAATTCCAAACAATTTCAAGATTTAGCAATCAGGTTTGTAAAATTTTGATTTTTAGATTATTCCCACTTCATAAATATGCAAATTTAACACAATTCTTGATTTTCCCTTTTGTCTATTTTGTTAAATTTTCTTGTAAAAATATCAGCTTTAATGGAACTTACATGCCCCTAAATACAGTCTTTATATACTCAAAATGTTTATAGTAAGTGTTAAGCTGAGATGGGGTTTTGCTAATTTTATTTATGAATGGTGAAGTTGAACTCAAAAGATTTGATTTTGAGCTGTATTGTCCCCTTTTATATTGCAAATTCACATAATCTTGACTTGGTTTCATTTAACATAACAATCTCTATATACTGATATCTTTACTGTGATATGTTGAGCTAAAGATGGTATTTTTCTGCCTTCTAAGAAAATTTTGTATGTTGTGACAATATTTGGTTTTCATTTAGAATATAGTAATATGTCTACTGAATTGTGTGGAGCTAAAGATGGTATTTTCTTCCTTCTAAAGAGAATTCGCATGTTATACATGTCGGGTTCCATTTAAAATAGCAAACTTGAGCTGATTTTCTCGAATTAACTCCTCTAAGAATAGCCGGATAGTGGAGGAGGATAGCAGTAGGTTGATGGCTAGTTAAAAAAGGTTTTTTTTTTTTTTAAAATAATAATAATTGGTAACTGTATCTATATTTCATCCCGATCAAAACAGTACATAGGTTGTACTGAACCATATTTACAAAGGTATTCCTACTTTTTGAGATCCTACTCCTCAATTGAATGTAATACATCAATGATGGAGATTGTATCATTGGAATAGACCTGATTACACCAGAAACATAATAACTTAAAACAATTCAGCTTGATTTTCTGCATACTATTTTCTACATTTTCAAAACACCTAGAGTTTCTCTCCTTCCAGATTGTCCACCAAATGCCTGCAGGGACAATTCTCCATCTACCTCTGTTCTTTGCTTGCAACCCTGCTTCCTCCCAGCTGTGAAGTGCCTCTGTAATCTTTCCGGGCATAGTCCAAGATATACCTTTAAGATTTAAGAATAATCTCCATAGTTGTCCTGTTACCTTGCAATGTAGGAAATAGATGGTTAACTGTCTCTGCATTATCACCACAAAAAAAGCACCTGGAGCATAGTGGCAACCCTCTTCTCATCAAATTTTCTTGTGTCAACACTGCTTCCTTAGCTAGTAACCATATAAAGCATGCTACTTTATTTGGGATTTTTGTTTTCCAAATTTGTTTCCATGGCCAGTTGTTTGGTTGTTGACTGTCCTGATTCATCCATCAGTAAGCTATATTTACCTTGAAGATTTCCTTGATATTGTCTTGCCACCATAACACATCTTTCCCTGTCTCCAGTCCACTGAACTGCTCTATTATACTAAAAAGTTCAGCTACCCTGGGAATTTCCCAGTCATTTAAATGCCTCCTGAAATTAAAGCTCCATCATTGAGGGGTCCAATGATCTGCTATACTCCTTTGCTGGTGCAATACAAGATTATGTATGTCTGGGAAAAGTGATGCCATCTTTCCTGCCTCATGCCAAACATCCTTCCAGAAATCAGTCTTTGCCCCATTACCCGCTTTTATCTTGGTATTTAGCTTGAATTCATCCCACAATGCTCTGATGAATCTCCATAAACTTACTCCGGTTAAAAACAGTCTTAACTCTTAACTATTATGAATCTCTGGAATACTCTATATAGCAGAACGAGTAAAGGAGGATTCATATAGCCTATCCAACTAGTTTGTGATTGAGGTGTAGTTGATTAATTTGTTGAAGCTCCTCTTAAGCATGGTGTTTATGGTTTCTAAATAGGGCAACATCTTATACACTGGTCTTGCTCAATATATTCCTTATTGGGGTGTCAAATGGGCGGGTTGGGTTGAAATTAGTGGCGGAGCCAGGATTTTCACTAAGGGGGTTCAAAAATATGAAGTAGTAAACAAACGAAGAAGCCAAGGGGGTTCAATATCTACTATATATACATAAAAAGTAATTTTAACCTTGTATATACAAGGTAATTTTTCTCCGAAGGGGTTCGGGTGAACCCGCTAGCCATTACCTAGCTCCAGCCCTGGCTGAAATGGGTTGGGTTAAAATGGGCTGAGCTAATAAATGGGTGGGTCAATAACCCGCCTAAACTTGAACGGGTTGTGCAGGTCATGTTTTTATGGGCTAATTTTGCCACCCCTAATTTCCGTATGTACTCACCTTCTCTTTTGGCAGGGTTTGGCATGGTAGGAAATTGATTATGGATGATATGATACTCCAAAGTGTCTCTCAGACAATCACCGTGCACTGTATTGCATGTGAAGATGTATTTTAATTTTGAGTCCGTTGAAGACATGGGGTATTCTCTGAGTAAGTTAGACCTAGAGACCGGACTCTTCGAGGGTTCAAGTTCCAATCACGGGGTTGCTGGCCACGACAGACCATCAAATTATTTGGACCTTGAAATTTCTCAGCTTACTAAACTTAGATCAGGACCCCATGAAAATATCAGTAGAATCCTACCAGGGAAAAAGGAAGTTCCTGTGTCCACATTCAAAATGCTAGCTGCCCGAGAAGCCAATATTTCTGGTAGAGGAAGGTTCTCGAAGGCAGATCGTTGTCATGTTCTAAGTAAATATTTGCCAGTAAATGGTCCTTGGGTTGTGGACCAGATGGCAACGAGGGCTTATGTGTCACAATTTTCAGCAGATGGTTCCCTTTTTATTGCTGCCTTTCAGGTATCATCAGTAATTTATACTCCTCCGTCCCAATTTATGTGAAGGTGTTTGATTGGGCACAAAATTTAAGAAATAAAGAAGACTTTGTAACTTGTGGTCTAAAATGTGTTATAGATATTTGTGTTGCTAGAAATCATCTCATTAAGGGTAAAATGGATATTTTAAAGTTAAATTTTTTACTAAACATAGAAACGTGTCATTCTTTTTGGGACTGAGTAGAAAAGAAAGCGTGTCACATAAATTGGGACGGAGGGAGTATTATATTTTTGTGATATTGAGAAGATTAGGTATGGCTGGTGTTAGTATTACATTTTTGTCTCTTAAGATTTCCATATCTTAGCAAAAACGTGCTTTTTCCCCCTTCTTTTTAATATGATATCCCAAAGTTCTCTAGTGACTACATTCGTAAAAATGCATTATATAGATTTGAGTTTTGTTCATTCTGATGCTTCTTCTTCATTTTATTGTCTAAAACAGGGAAGCCATCTTAGAATATACGACGTGGAAAGAGGGTGGAAAGTTCACAAGAATATTCTTGCAAAAAGTTTGAGATGGACGGTTACTGATACATCTCTTTCTCCAGATCAACGGCATCTAGTGAGTTTCTATGTTATAGATCAATCAAGTTTGCAACTGCAAGTTTTGCTCTGGATTTAGTGTCAGGATTCAGTTTCTCTCTTTCCGAGAGAGGCATAGTGTAGATAAGCACATTATTTTATGAAATTGGTGTCCGGGTCAGCTTGCGCGCACCTCGGCTATCCCACCGAGTACCTACTACCTCCCATCAGGTCTAGCACAGGTACCGGATAACTCTGGCTACCAAGGCTTAGGCCGGTGGGAAGGCCTCCTATGGGAGTTGAACTTGAGACCTCTTAGTTCTCCTTCTACTTCATTGGCTACTAGGACACCCCCTTGGGTGCAATAAGCATAGTCTTTTAGAGTAACATTTGTGTTGCTTTTGCAGGTGTATGCTACCATGTCACCTATCGTACATATTGTAGCTGTTGGATCTGCTGCCATCGAATCTCATGCCAACATCACAGTACGGCTATCAATCCCTCTTTGTTTGGAATTCTTATAACTCATATGCATAACAGCTTCAAGGGACTGCACTATCTTGCAGTTATCACTTAATAGGATCATTTCTAATCCTTTTTAGGCCTACTAGGAACAGATAATCAGAGTTCTGTCTCATATTCGTATAATGGATAATTATAACTCCAGCAGGGCAGCAGTAGTTGTGCATCTATAAGTTAAAGGTTTCCATTATTTAAATAATGACTCATTTTATTCTTAAATGCAGGAAATTCATGATGGGTTGCTTTTGTCTGCCGACGATGATGATTCTTTTGGAATCTTCTCTGTAAAATTTTCTACTGAAGGTCGGGAAGTTGTTGCTGGAAGTAGTGATGATGCAATCTATGTTTATGATCTTGAAGCAAACAAACTCTCCCTTCGAATATCCGCACACAACGTATGAATATACTTATGATAGATGTGTGTCACAAATCTCTTCCTTTTGAAGCAGCTATTTTTTTTTTTTTTTTTTTTTTAAAATAAAATATTTTTACTTCCCTTAAAAAAACTATTCTTCTTGGGCTTGTTTTAGTAGTCATATTTAAAGACGTGCTCTTTTTCTTGGCAAGACAGTAACTTTTTGCTATTCAAAAACATGTTCACCAAGACAAGGAGGTTTCTACCCTTTTTGGCCAAGCTTCTCCAAGGCTAAAAATGCTTTATTTTAAATAAATGCATTTTTTTTTCAAAGTCAAGGTTTTTGGCCAAGCTTTTAGGAGAAGAAATAATATTTTTGAGTAGAAGCAGAAGTTGTTTTTGAGAAGCTGAAAAAAGTAGCTTCTCCCGAAAAGTACGTTTTTGAAATTCACTTTTGAGAAAATACACTTAGCACTTTGATGAGTGTTAAGTTATTTGTCTTTGCTGAAAGAAGAGGTGTGGCTGAATTAGCCCTTCCTGGAGTTTCTCACTGAAAACATCACTAAGTAGAGTTGATCATTAAATATCTCAATAGCCTATTCAATGATTGAATTGGTTAACATCATTTGTTCTTTCTAGTACCATATATCTGCACGCAAAATCTGCATTGTAAATTTCAATACATAACACTTGTTGAGGAATTCTCATATATTTGTTTGTGGATAAACGAAATTTCAATTGTCTCTTTAACTTTCTGTTCATGAACTGAAATAATTTTTCTGTTGCAGTCTGATGTCAATTCTGTATGTTTTGCTGATGAAAGTGGCCATCTCATATATTCTGGAGGCGATGACAATCTGTGTAAGGTGATCATCATCCTATCTTGCTTTGGAAGAAGTGCTTAAGAATCAACGTCTCCTTCGGAAAGATGCTAATCGAAGATACTAGTTGAATTAATGACAAAACTAAGGGGTAGTATTAGACTATGATACTAAGGCAAAAGCCACTGTTCATACTTCTTTTTATTACTTCCTTTGTCCCAATTTATGTGACACTCTTTCCTTTTCAGTTAGTCCCAAAAAGAATGACACCTTTCTATATTTAGTAACAATTTATCTTTCAACTTCCCATTTTACTGTTAATGAGATGATTTTATAGCCACACAAATATGTATGACTTGTTTTAGACTACAAATTTCAGAAGTCTTCCTTTCATTCTTTAACTTTGTGCCGACTCAAATAATTTCACATAAGGAGTACTATATTTGTGTACATAAAAAAACATTTCCCCTTTTCTCTTTTTGTTGGGGAGGGAGGGAAGAGATGGGTTTGGGAAGGGGGACAGGGAGAGGAGGGGGGGGGGGGGGTTGTGGAGTAATCATAGTGGATCTGAGTGCTTTGAGGCTGAGGAACTGATGCTAAATATCCTAATATTCTTATGGTTGGTATCTTGATCCATTTTGTGTAACCTGTTCATGGCAGAATTAGCAGACCTCTTCTTGATCTTCTAAGGACCAATAATTTGAGACTGGATGAATTTATATATGTATGCTTCCATGATATTTATTTCATGAGTCAAGGTCTACTTTTTACGACTAATGATGTTGTTGCTCTGTACAGGTTTGGGATAGACGATGCTTTAGGGCCAAAGAAAAGCCGGAAGGAGTCCTGATGGGACACCTAGAAGGCGTTACGTTCCTTGATAGTCGGGGAGATGGTCGTTATTTCATTTCTAATAGTAAAGACCAGTCCATCAAGCTTTGGGATATCCGCAAAATGTCTCCTAATGCTGCTCGGTATGTTTATTCTCTGGCTAAGCATCTCCTTGGTGATTCTTCTTCCTGATGATCCATGTCTATGGATTTTTGGTTTACTAATTAGATCAGGGGAGGTATGAAAATAGTAGAATACATGAGATTCAATGAGCTTTATCATTAATAGATACATGAGATTCAATGAGCTTTATCATTAATAGATGAAGGAGAAGAAGACGTAGAGCATGGAATGTGGTCCCTCTTGCGTTAATGTAGGTTGTTTGGAGAGAGAGAAATAGGATAGCTTTTGAAGGGATAGAGTCGAGTTTCACTAAGCTTAGGAGTAGTCTCCGATCACTTATTTTCTTTGGTGCACCCATAAAATTCCTTGTTGTATAGAAGAATGGGTGGAGTTTGTATAGAATCTTGTCTTTTTGTAGATTCTTTACCTTGTTATACCCCTTGTATACGGTCAGTTATTTGGCCCTGTTTATGAATGAAATACTTTTACCTGATTTTAAAAAAAAAAAAAAAAAAAAAGATGAAGCGGATTAAATTACGAAAACCAATTTTAAGACATTTCTTATGATCGGCTTTTTCTTCCGTTGAGCTTGGTTATCTTTGTGACTGGTTTTTTTCTGCTAATTAGGCATCATTTAGAATTTGTGTATCCTCTTTTGAGGGTACCCTTGTGTGTCTTCAAAGTAGCAATTGCACCCGTTAGCCTATTTGGATGCTCTCATTTAACCTATACCATTTTTTCTAAAACATTTAACTGGTAGCCAGTGAAAGCAACTTTAGACAAAACTGCCCCTCCTCCGCCTCTTCTTCTTATTTCTTTCTCTCCCATTAATATGTATAGAATTAAGAACTGCTATTCACTGACATGCAGCCTAGATTTCAACTGCAACAAATTTAAAAACTGACAGGTGCAGACAATTTACATTAACTTTTCGTTCTCTTTCTTTAATGAAAAATCACTTTCCTTAACTAATAAGCTTGTTTTCGAGTTGATTGACGGGTATGCTTCTAAATATTGGGTAACAACTTAAGGAAACTAACAACTTAAGTTGGGTACTATAAAGACAAACTCCAAACATACATGTCTGAAGTTACGCTTGTGTGGCTGAAGTTCAGTCATATGACTATAAGTCAGTTATATATGACTATAATTCAGTCATTTATAGCCAAGTTTTGGTATTAAATTTTCTCTTACCAATAATCCTACAACTTCAGGCAAAAATGTCGGGAGTATGCTGCTAAACTTCAGACACAAATTTTTGCAACTACAATCATGAATGGCTGAAGTTGGTTTCGAAGCTACTAAATTTGCAAAATTATATAAACTCTGGCTATGGCTTAAATGGAGACCCTAAAATCGGCTATCCTTTCACTTCGCCTGTTTTCAAAATCTTTGGACCTCTACCAACATGTTAATTCAAGCGCACTTTTATTTGGTCTTGATATAGTCTTGTTTTCAAAAACTCAACATGATTATGGAATGACTCTTTACAAAATCAGTGTTCCACTTGATTACTTATTGATATAGTCTCATTGTCATTGAGACTCATATTTTATCTTGTTTTCAGCAATATACGGTCCAGGAATTATGAGTGGGACTATAGATGGATGGACTACCCTCCTCAAGCTAGAGACTTGAAGCACCCGTATGATCAATCAATAGCCACTTATAAGGGTCATTCTGTCTTGCGTACTCTAATTCGCTGCTACTTCTCCCCAGAAAATAGGTTAGTGCTAAAAATATGCCGCGTATTAGATATTAGATACAGCTTTCAATTACACTTATTTGAACTTGCTCACATATCGGTCAATCTAGTGTAATAGTACGTACTTAAATATTTCTTGGATTATGTTTAACAGCACTGGGCAGAGATACATTTACACTGGATCCCATGACGGTTACATTTACATCTATGATTTGGTAAGTATGAGTCTATGCGTCAACTTATTATCTCATTAGCCATGTGTAGTGTCCTTTGTGAATTATACCTTTCAAATATAGAGCATAGATAATTGGATGTCTTTGGAAATGGTTGTGTTTGTTGCTCTATCTGCAAAGGATGCAAATTTAACTTTTGGATTGTTCGATGAAGAAACATGCAGTTACTCTACGATAAGAGAACGTAAACACTATCTGAGGTTTAGTTGTGACATAGTTTTACAGAAAATTATTCGGCATTTGCTCAAATTTGGTTAAATGGTGCTTAAGTATGGTTTTGCAGGATCAACTACAAAGAAGGTGATGCAACTTATAATATAATTGCAGGAAAATCATCAAACTAAATTTCCTAATGAAAAATCACTCAACTTTCTAGAAACCGATGAAGCCTTGTTTTAGACTAAAACAAGCTCCTTGGCCCACATAAGCACCCTAACTTGAAACTACAGATGGGTTCTTTAACCTGGGTTAGGGAAATTTTAACAAGCTGGACTTTTTAATGTGGGCCGGGTTTTGGGTTAGGGTGTTTATTTGGGTCAGGGAGTTTTTCAAGTTTAAAAGTAATTTTCATAATAGAATAGGAGGATTTCCACCCAAGCCTTAACCATTTTTTCCACAAAGTTGAGTGATTTTGTAGTTTGAAAATTTAGTTTGATGATTTTCCCGCAATTATACTACAGAATACAGTCAAACCTTTCTATAACGGCGTCATTTGTCTGGATATTTTTTGGCTGCTATAGTGAAAAGTAGTTATAGAGAACATATAATATAACATAACATGATATATCGGTTTCACATAAAACTTGGCCGTTAGTGAAATGTTGTTATAGAGGATGACTATTATAGAGAGGTCTGACTGTGTAAGGGTTTTGCGTAGCTGAAATATCTAAAAGATTCTTCTTATGGTTTTGTTACGTAATGATGCTCTTCGTTTCTAGGTAAGTGGAGAGCAAGTCGCAAAATTGCAGCACCACCGGTCGACCGTTAGAGATTGTAGTTGGCACCCTAATTATCCAATGCTAGTTAGCTCTTCTTGGGATGGTGATGTTGTCAAATGGGAATTCCCTGGAAATGGAGAAGCACCACTGCCTCCAAAAAAGAAGCAGACCAGAAGAAGGCATTTCTTTTAAGATGCTATCTGCACTCGGGTATATCATCAAAATCTATCGACCTAAGTAACTGTAGTGTGTTTTGCCCTCAGGGATTTCTCGGTTATATAAAAAAAAAACTGTGGTATCTCTGTGGTGTTACACCAGCATATATAGTGAATATGTGAGCGTGAATTTTAGCTGAAACATGATCGATATTTTGATTTACATGTATTGTACATAAATAAAGGCAAGCGTGTACATTGTATTCTGTAAATAATACTCGGATCGTCTGGAAACTCCAAGACGCGACCCTCCTCCCACCTTGTTGTTATCATTATTAAAGGAGTGTGGCATTGTATGCGAGGCTCGTATTGCAGGGTAAGCGGAAGAAAATGTAAGGTTGCGCGTTAGCACTTTTGCGAGAAAAGGGATGTGCTAAGACGCAGAGGCTTCTTGCATACAGAAAATTGAAGCTCAACAAGAAGAATGAGTACCTTGTGTACAGAGGGCAAATCCAGGATTTAACCATTCGACCTTTAAGGTTATTAGCACTAAATTTGTTGTACTTTTGAAATTATAAATTCAGATCTAATATCCATTGAAATTTTAGTGAATTTTCAAACACATATTTATGCTCCACATTAAAAATACTGGGTACGAACGAACCCGTCGCCTAAGAGATGCATCTGCCATTGCTTCTATAGATGTTAAAATGTTTAAAACGATTAAATACTTCGTTTGATAAAAAGAGTTGAAATATTCTTAAGATTTGTCATCACTGATAGTCAATGCACATGATAGATGTGGACGGATAAAAGAATTGAGCAAGTCAATGAACTGTATGGTTATTGTCATTGCAATAAAGTACACAAGAGATTAAAGAGATTACAACTCAATTGGCATAAGCTACACTCAACAAAATAGTTTTCATTGGGTTAGCAATTGGGGCGGTTGTACCTAGTAGCTTTAGTTTAAACTTTGTATTTTATTTTTATATTAAGAAATTTTCTAAATATGTATAAAATTAAATTCAAAACCCAATTACTAATATCTAATGTCGTCATTTTAATATAACACATAAAATTCAAATCCTGGCTCTGCCTGTTATCGAAGATTGATACCACCAAAGGTTATGATTGGATGACAAGTAACCTCCCATTCTTAACCAGAGGTAATCACCTTTGATGTTGATCGTTTTACCCCTAAAAGTAGGACATCCCGATGCGAATTCGGATTAGTTAGACCCAAAAGGGGTATCCGACACCAGATAGGAAACCAAAAAATATTAAAAGTGCGACAAGTGTTGTCGGACATTGATACCACCAAAGGTTGTGGTCAGGTAGTAAGTATCCTTCCATCTTTAACCAGAGGTCTCGAGTTCGAACCATGAAAGTGGAGTCGCCTTTGATATTGATCCTTTACTCCCAAGAATGGGACTTCCCGGCACGAACCGGATTAATCAAACCTCAAAGCAGGTACCGGACCCTAAACGGGAAATTTAAATTAAAAAAAAAAAAAAAAAAAAAAGGGACATTAATGTAGAAGAGTAATAGTAGGTGAACATTCAAACCGTGTTGAGAACATCATCTTCATTTTACTAGTTGAGCAAGTGGCTTAAAAATTGTAGATAGAGACTGATGGGACCAGAATTAAATTCATAGCTTGCCTATCTGACTCATGCATTTTTTTTTTCTCTTTTCAAGTGGACTACAACATAATGACGAAGTCAAAATAGCGAAAAATTTCTCTCCTTCATCTTAAACTTCAACTCAGAATTATGATGGTCCATTGATGGAAGACAAAAAAGCCTATTCCATAGCCATTTCACTAGTGATTCTGTTGATCACAATCATCATTATTGCGCGGCTAACGCTAAAATTTTCCAAGGCATTTTACCTCATCACAGGAGCTGATGTCGCGTTGATTGTTGCTGTCTTTGCTGCTGTTTTAATCCGAAGGAATTTCAACAGCAGGAGGCAATTGCTAGAACATCAATTAGACTCAGATGGACGTGAGTTGAGGATTGAATATAGTTTCCTCAGGAAAGTTGCAGGGGTGCCAACAAGATTCAAGCTCAAAGAGCTCGAAGAAGCAACCAATAACTTTGGCTCGTTAATAGGCCGAGGATCATCAGCTTCCGTTTTCAAGGGAGTACTAAGTGATGGTGCATCGGTAGCAGTAAAAAAGATCGAAGGAGAAGAGCGTGCTGATAAGGAATTTAAATCAGAAGTTGCAGCAATTGCCAGTGTCCAGCATGTCAACCTTGTACGCCTACTTGGATACTGTACTGTTCCCCCAACGGGGCCTCGTTTCTTGGTTTATGAGTATATCGTTAATGGATCGCTTAACAATTGGATTTTCAGGAGAAAGCGAAGTCGAGGATGCTTGTCGTGGGATTTGAGGTGTAGAATTGCCCTGGATGTGGCTAAGGCGCTTTCCTATTTGCATCACGATTGTAGGTCGTGTATTTTACATCTCGATGTCAAGCCTGAGAATATACTTCTCGATGAGAATCACCGTGCTATTCTCGCGGATTTCGGGCTGTCAAAGTTAATGGGGAAAGACGAGAGTAGAGTTGTCACAACCATCCGGGGTACTAGAGGGTACTTAGCCCCCGAGTGGCTCTTGGAAAATGGGATATCCGAAAAAAGTGATGTTTATAGTTATGGAATGGTACTTTTGGAATTGATTGCTGGGAGAAGAAATATAACCGTGGCTGAAATTGGCAATTCAAGGAGCAAATTCAGTTACCTTCCCAAGATTGTGAGTGAGAAATTGGCACAAGGGAAAATCATGGATATCGTGGACGAGAGGCTCATCCAGGAGGTATCTGCAGGAGGAGTATTAGAGATACAAGTGAAAAAATTGGCGTGTGTGGCGTTGTCTTGCATCCAAGAACGGCCTAAGCTTAGGCCAACCATGGCACAAGTCGTGGAAATGCTGGAAGGGCGTGTGCCAGTAGAAGCGCCTTCACAAACGACAATGCTATTCTTTAACCTATTAGCAAGCGACGAGGATCTTGATCATCATCTCGGGCAGCCTAGGCCGGCTGCAGCCATGCCAAGATCCCGTCAGATGGATACCACTAACCGTTATTCTAATTCGTCTTGCTCTTTTGCAATGTCGTCTGTGCTCTCAGGGAGGTAGTACCTACATACATCTGGGATTTAATCTGCTTTCCTTCTAGTTTTGCTTTTGTTTAAACCACATCTTATAGGTACATTATATCTTTTCTACCACTCTTTTTGCTTCTTTTGTTTTTGATTGCTTTTGGGATCCATCCATAAGGATATAGCATACAATTTTTGCCATTAACTACTACTGACTTGCTGATCAGAAATAGTTGACTGGATTCACTGTTTTCTTTTCCTAGCCGGTATACATAGATTATACATGGTTAAAACGCAAGACGTGTTCAAATTAAATGGAGTTGACATAAGTAATAATGCACGCCAATAACTCAGCAAATGGTGATTGTTGAAACCATTTGAACTCACATACAGGTACTAATGACATTAGATTACTGGATTTACAATAGGTCTAACACCATCATATTTTGCTGCACATCTACCTTTTCATACTCCCCGGCATATAACAGATAGGGGCGGAGCTAGAGTATAGCTTACGGATTCTGTCGAATCCAGTAGCTTTAGCCCCAACATCAAGAATTGTGGTAGGACGGATAAAGATCCCTCTACCCTTAATCAGATTTGAACCCTGTGAATGGAAAAAATCTAGATAGGGAGCGCTCCCCCTTCAGAGCCTTACGCGGTGAGAAATCCGAATTAGTCGGAGTTACAAAGCGGATACAGATACCGATAGGGAACCAAAAGGAAAAAAAACAAAAAGGAAAAAAAAGGTCTGATACCTTCATCTTGCTAGATCAGGGAGCATTTTCAAGAAACTGACTTAAATTCCCAATCCCAAGCCAGTTATCCCACCAAAAGGACAATTTCCCTTCCATAATTTTCCACTTAATATTTGCCTCCATATTGTTGACATCCATTAATCTCCTCTAATTTTGAGATTGCCAATAAGACCACTTTCTTGCTACTACATGCAGGTGCCCTCTTGCATATTGTGCCTTCAAGAAATCATTAAGCATTGAATATTTCCTAATAACGTGGCCTAGTGATAATTAGTGACTCAAACTTTTGGAGACATAGGATCTTGAGAAACAAATGGAACTAGGATCTTAATAACGTTGCCTTAGTGATAATTCTCACTTGACAGAAATTTTCCTTATAATTTGAAGCATGCCCATTACTTTTAATTAACTCGAGCTATATATAGGACCGAGTTGGGCTAACCTATGGTTGTACCAATTGTTACGCCAATAGTAGTGTCAGGTAGGAAATTCTTTAAAAAATACTATATAATTATGCAAAAAATTCCTCACAGTTTGAACCGTGCCCATTACTTTTAATTCGAGCTATATATATGATCTGGTTCGATTAGCCTGTTATACCAATTATTATGCCAATATTAGCGTCGGGCAGCTATAATTGAAAATTCTTTATAAAGTACATGTAAATTATAATTATTCTAATTCGAATACACTTGGCACAAGTAATTGCATGAGACAACACTTTACAACATGCAACTACTAAATACAATAACAAGTACCGCGTGTAACAAGTGGGGTCTGGGGAGGGTAAGATGTATGCAAATATTACCTTTACCTTTGTGGGGGCAGAGAGGCTGTTTCCGATAGACTCTCGGCTCAAAAAAAAAAAGAATTTGAAGTGTAGTACCGATTAAAATATGACAACATAGTAGCAAGATTGCAACTACTGAATACGTAAAAAAAAAAAAAAAAAATCGATTTCATGCAAGAGAAGGAAATTCACAGTGGTTATTTTGCTTTTCCATGTGGTCTGAGGAGGGTAAGATGTATGCAAATATTACCCTTACCTTTGTGGGGCAGAGAGGCTGTTTCCGATAGACTCTCGTCTCAAAAAAAAACAAAAGAATTTGAAGCGTAGTACCGATTAAAATATGACAGCACAGTAGCAATATTGCAACTACTAAATACGTTTAAAAAAAAAAAATCAATTTCATGCAAGAGAAGGAAATTCACAGTGGTTATTTTGCTTTTCCATGTCAGGTTTATTAGAAATGAAAAAATAAGAACGTCGACAGCAGGGTTCGAACCTGCGCGGGCGAAGCCCAACAGATTTCAAGTCTGTCTCCTTAACCACTCGGACATATCGACTTGTTGATGTCTGTATTCACCTTACGCATTAAGAGCTTGCTTAGATTGTCTTATTTTAGGAGTTTTTAAACCAAAATAGCATTTAAGCGAAGGTTTTGAGCTATTTTTAAGCCAAAATAACAAAAAAAAAAAAAAGTCAAAAGTCCTAAGTTATACTCCCTCCGTCTCAATTTATGAGATATAGTATGACTAGCATGAAGTTTAAAAAAGAAAAGAAGACTTTTGAAACTTGTGGTATGAACAAGTCATAAATATTTGTGTTTCATTAAGGGTAAAAGAGAGAGGTTTAAGTTAAATTATTTCTAAATATAAAAATGTACTGTATCATTCTTTTTGGGACAAATTAAAAAGAAAAATGTATTACATAAATTGGAACAGATGAAATATAAGATTCCTAACTTATGACTTATTCTGACTTTTATATCCATATACTAGGCAACAGGCAAAGAGAAGAGAGACTACTCATTACAAATTTAAGAGTTGGGATGCAGATTGCATGGAACAACTATTTACCGCCACATGTTATGCTATAAGTTTCTTGTTGTTTAATGCCAGTATTATTTTTTAATTCTCTCATTTGATTTTCAAACTTAAACCTCATCAAAAAATGACAATGGGATAATGTTCTCAACATAACTGCTAGCATGTCTTAATTCAAAATGATCGGGGAACATCAAAGTAGATGGGCACTAATAAAGCTCGTTGTTGCTAAAATATGTTGTGTCTGATCAATCGTTTTTTCTTCAAGCTGTAAGGTGGCAACCTTTTTCAAATTGGGATCATCAGAGTTAAATTTCATAGAAACCTTGTTGACCTCATCAGAGAGTAACACGTTTCATATTGGGATCATCAGAATTGTTGAATGAACGTTTCCTTCAATAAAGTAGCCCATTGAGAAAAATAAAATCACTAAAACAATCATAACTAGGAGAAGGCTTTTCAACGATTAATTCTATATCTCTCCAAGAGTTGGTTCCTAGAGTTAGAATCTCCGTCTTTTGTGGACGACCATAGTAAGTAAAAACATGAAGCAATTTATATTTTTCCGTGACCGTATCAAATCCTAGAAACAATTTACCAATGTTCAAGTTGTAACAATTTAGAGAGAAAGGTAAAGCTTTCATCTCACCCTGTAGTAACATTGTATAAGTAAACTTTAGAATGTTTATAAAAACAAACAAGGCCGTTGCAATGATTCGAGAAGCCAATGATCTTGGATCTAGTGCTTGAATAATGATGAGGCACGAGTTGTAAAGAAAATCTTTCTAGTTCATGTTTTATTGGATAAACAGGAGGATTAATAAGCAGTTCAAACAAGAGGTGGGTGGCTGAGGGATCACGAGCCTGAGAACGAGCAATGTGGGACCTGACAAAGTTGGAATTGTGTCATATCAAAGTGTTCCAAGCTTTAGAAACATAATTGAATCGCATGAGATAGTTGGCGGAGAGCCATGTGAGTATCTCGAATACAATGACATCTCCAACTTGAACGCTAAAAACATCCTTCTTCTTCGTCCTTCGACGTCTTTTTTTTAGTACTTTTTGTTGATTTTTTTGTGGTAGTGATTGCTAAGTCACTCAATTTTATGTCAATTTGTTCCATGTTCCAAGTCTAAAGCTCTGCTCTTACTTGTCTCTTGCCCACCTCAATATATAGTTTTAACCAGGTTTTAACCCAAAGAGATTCAATTCCAACAATAATAAAGAAAAAGGAGAAAGGTTTAATTCGAAAATGTTTATTTTTGTTACATAGTTTATAAGTTTTTTTAACATGTGTAGCCATCATCATTGAACATCACTCCCAATCCGGCATACACAATCAAGGGAAGATCAATTTTAAATTATAAATGATGGCACGAGGCCAATAGAGATAACAATTAAATCTTGTGACATTAAATTCGAACTATCAAATCAATTTCATGAATCGCCCTGGAGGTAAGTGGGCCACCGAATTGTCGAAAGCACCGAGTATGCATTATGTCAAAATCACTCGAGAAGTTCACAGCTTTTCTTAGTTCTTTCAAATCTTTAGTGCCGAATATAATTGAGCAATGAGCATTAAAAAAAGACTTTGACACATGTTCAAAATTAAAATGTCATTTCACTGGATCTATATAAACCGATTTAATAAGCAAATTGAAGGATGTATGTAAAGATAATAACATCTTGTGTGTTATTTTCAGATTTCTTATATATAAATGTGTGTCCACGGCTTTCATGATTAGAGTAGTAGGCAAAGAATTAAAAAACGTAACCGTCAACAGCAGGGTTCGAACCTGCGCGGGCGAAGCCCAACAGATTTCAAGTCTGTCTCCTTAACCACTCGGACATATTGACTTACCGTTGCGTAAGTTTATTTAATAATTTATATATCAACGTTGTCAAATCTCCAAGTACATTATATATACCATACAAAAATGCAGGAAAATATTTGCTGACATACAATGTTTACACTAAACCAACCAATTTAACCATATATAAGAAAGTTGGTGAAAGGAGGAAGTTAAGTTGTCATCGAATCTACCTAATGATTGCAGATTCCTACTGGAAGCCACGGAGAAATCCCAAATACAACACATATTCCGTGAAGCAAATAAAGTGGCGCATTAGTTGGCAAGTTATGCAAACAAAGTAGGATCCAAGAGAGAAGAGACCAGCTATAGAATAAACTTCTTTTTGGAACTCCCCACCCTCATTTGTCCTACGAATTAAGCAAAGACAATTTAGGGATAGCATCGTTTGGATCTATCTCATAGTTGCAATGACCCTTTAATTTCGCGTTTTTAATTTAACGCAACCTTCCGTTCAGCCAAAAAAAAAAAATAATAATAATAATAAATCGTCAAAAAAAAAAGGAAGAAGTTAAGGAAGGAACTCAGCCTAAAACCAACAAATATTTATGGATTCTCCTGCCTTTCTGATGTAGTCTACACTTGTTTGTTCAATCCTTGAGTGTTTCCTAAACAATAGTCGCGGCTATGCTAACAGTACTCAATTACACAATCCAGAATTTGACTCAGAATTAGATCCACCACGTTAATTTATTAGAAATGGACAATACAGTATTTGTGTCAGCCAAAAATTTATATATGCACTAATGCACAACACAATATTCGATTCATTCGAGTAATCATTTCTTAGGCAAATTGCTTGAGCCCTATGCTTTTTCCTGGGACATAACACATCCAAAAATTCAACAAGATCTTACTAGAAAGTTAAGATGTTTATAAAGGCATACTGAAGATCAAAATTTGACAATATTGACACGAGATTCAATCTATCCCGCAAAGGTAAGTAGGGGTAAGGTCTGCGTACACCCCAACCTCCCCATACCCGACTTGTGGGATCACACTGGGTACGTTGTTGTTCGTGTTGTTGGCACGAGGGTCAATGGGATTAAAACTCGTGACATTACAGTTTGAATTTTTACAAAATATTAGCCAATAAGTTGTTGGAGACATCTTTCACTATCTTTGGTATATGCTAGCTGGTGCTGCATTTCATTACTTGTGAATTTATAGTAACTTATCTAAATATCCAGTTGTTACAACTTTAACCGAAATACTACACTATTTTCACTTCTTGTCCTCATTATTTGAATGCTGAAATTACATCGCCTAGTGATCATTATTCATTACTGACACAAACTTTTGGAGGATCATGAGAAAGAAGTGGAAAATAAATGAAAAATTGAATATGCATGTCATAGAGGAATAACTCTCACCTCACAAAGATTGTCCTTATATATAGTTCCAGCTGAGAATACTTTTACTTTTGAATCTCTCATGCTGGTGGAACATTCGGAAACAACCTCTCTACCTCTCAAGGTAGGGGTAAGGTCTGCGTACACACTACCCTCCCCAAACCCTACTTGTGGGATTACACCGGGTATGTTGTTGTTGTATGCTGGTGGAACATGTTCAAAATTCAAATGGAAACTTCCACTTCATTAATTAGATCCCATAACAGATGTAATAAGCACATGGAGGAATGCATCTAGAAGGCACCAATACGATCTTGCCCGGGGCGGAGATAGTGAGGCGCAAAGGATTCACCCGGAAAATTACAATATACAAGGTCAAAACTATTCTTTATATATATAAATAATAGATGTTGAATCTCTTTGACTTTTTCGTTTGCGGTTTAGTTCTTTATATTTTGAATCCCATTGCCCATTGATGTAAGCTGGAGCTATATATGCAGTTTAATGAAAAGAAAGGCAAAAACAAAAAATATATCGTCAACAACAGGGTTCGGCAATAGAATCGTGCCCAGGTGCAGAGCTAGTGAGGCGCAAGGGGTTCACCCAAATCTTCTTTTGTCGGAAAATTATAATATAGAAAAGTCAAAATGATTTTTTATATATAAATACTAGATGTTGAATCTCTTTGGCTTTTTCGTGTGTGTTTAGTTCTTTATATATTGAATCCCGGTGCCCATTAATTTAGGCTTTTTCGTGTGTGTTTAGTTCTTTATATATTGAATCCCGGTGCCCATTAATTTAAGCTCGACTATATGCGCCGTTTCACAAAAAGAAGGGCAAAAACTAAAAATATAAATCGTCAACAGCAGGGTTCGAACCTGCGCGGGCGAAGCCCAACAGATTTCAAGTCTGTCTCCTTAACCACTCGGACATATTGACTTGTTGCTTTGTAGGCAGTTATTAATCTAATTCTTAATTGAATTAAGGAGTATGAATATAAATTGTTTTCTAGATCATTTTGCAACACTAATTTATTATCTTATAAAATGGAAAGTCGAATTGTATTATTGCTCCCCATGAAAATAAGTGAATTATCGTAACACATTATATAGTTGTTGGCAAATCTCAAAATAAATCTTAATTAAATTAAAAAAAAAAAAAAAGAGGCGGGTGTATCATCAAAAGAGACAAGAAAATATTTGCTGCCATGTGATGTTTACACTAAACCAAGTAAATAATCATATAAGCATAAAAGAATATGTGTCGGCATGCGATATTTACATTAAACCAAGCAATTTAATCATAGAAACATGTGTTGCATCCTTTTACTTGGTGCAAACTACGAGTGCAAATGATATTATATTTTAATCACAATAACCTTAATATACACACGACTAAATTTGTCTAATTCGCGTAGAAGATCACATTTACTAGAAAAATTGAATTTGAAGAATTTAATTCCAAACTTTTTTCTACAAATGGACTTGGATCACTTTTCTACCTAGAAGATTTATGAGGCTATATTCTCTATAATGTTATCAGCAATGGATTCATAAAAACTTGGGGACTCATTGAAGTTCAACCTCGATATGATTCTACCAACAAAACTCCATGTCCATACTTCATTGCAATGTTGTATGTTATCACAACTCACCTTGTATCCAAGAAAACACCATGATAAGAAAATAGCTTTTTTAAAAGTAAAACACTTTCAACAACAACATACCCAATGTAATTCCACAACTAGAGTCTAGGGATGTAGAGTGTACGCAGACCCGCTTACCCCTACCTTGGGAGATGGAGAGGCTGTTTTCGGAAAACCCTCGGCTCAAGATAAAGCAACATCAAAGCATGTCAAAAAGGAAAAAAGAACAACTACTACAGTAGAATAATAAGCTAAGTGAAGAACAAAAGACAATACAACAACATAAATCGACGTACAAGGAACTATGGGAGAAATACTACGGCTACTAATAAGGGAGTAAAACACTTCCATGAAAATTATTTATGTTACACCAAACACGTTAATGTGTTTGGTAAGAAGGAAAATGTTTCTCCGAACACAAGTCATTTTCTGATGTTTAATTGCCAAACAAAAACACCAATGAACATTTTCCAAGACAAAAAAGATGAAAAATTACTTTTTATCATACAAAGCAAATAAATTCTCAAGTGAGTGTTATAGTCCTACTCAAAATGGTGTAGCTCTGTGAAACTGAAATCAACAAACAAAAAGAACTCATTATACATAAGATATTGGAGAAAATCAGGATTAACTCAGTAATGTAAAAGAACCAAGTTTTCCTGCAAAGTACAATAAGATCTAACACTTGATAATTAAACTTCTACCAAAAATTTACAGGCCCATCAGGCAGTTCCCTCTTATTCTACGCTCCTTTAATACTACTTTCTACCTATCTATACCTTTGCACTTCTGTATCAACTAATTCAGCTAAGGCATGACAAAGGCCGCGAAAAAAGGGACAATATGAATTGATAAAATGTCCTCTGTCCCTTCGCCATCTTGAAGGTGCTAACGTCTAAAAGAACGAGCAAATTTAACACTAATCCGCTTCTTAATTGGTGTCCTACAAGAAGGACAGTCGTTCATTCCTTGCTTTTCGTGAAGCACGTTGCATTGTTCACAAAGAACCAGATGAGCACACGGGAGGAAAACCACTGTCATTTCCTCGCTCAAACACATAACACACTCCCTCTCGCTTTTCACACTTGCAGGGGCAAAATTGTCATTTCTTCTGAGTGCCTCTATTTTTGAACCTTCAGACTGAAATCTCAAGTGAGAGATTTCACTCTCAAGCTTTAGGATATCTTCTTTACATTTTCGCATGCTTTTCTCTGCCGTTTCTATAATATTATCCTCCTCCATTTTACTCTGAACTCCGAGTTTGACCCTTTCAGCCTTTAAGGAATCAGCCTGCTGAATAAACCTTTGTTTCTCCCTCTTCTGCTGCTGCGACAGATCCTGCAATTAGAAAATATACAGCGCCTTATGTTTTTATCGTGCAAATTGAAAGTGTGCAACACATAAAGGTAAATAACTTGGATAAATTAAATCATTTTCAAAAAAAATAATACAGGTTTCTTCTGATGGGCTAGCTTATACAAGAAAGAACATCGGATTGCAAAATATGTTATCAATTGGAGGACTGCTTGAATATATGCTGGAGCCACTATTACCGGAAATTCAAAGTAATTCAAAAGACGAGCTAAACATTAGTGTATCAACAACTCCATTCATGGCCTAAAAACCCTACTAGCTTTGTACAAAAAGGTATGCTATATACGCGAGAAAATGACAAAAATGGTCAATCTTTGGTAGTAGGTTCAAAATAGTCCCTCAAGTATCAACTGAGCAGTTTTGATCCTTTAAGTTTGCCAAAAGTGAGCACTTTTGGTCTCCGTCAAATATTGACCAAACTCTAATTGTTAAATTTAACCAAAACTATGGAAAACTCAACGCCAGATATTTCCATCAAAATTCCAGAAACCACAACATAAAAAAGCTACACCATCATACACACACACCCAAAAAAAAAAAAAAAAAAAATAAAGAAAGAAAAGACCAACAATAACAAAAACTGCACCTCAAAAAGTTGCACCAGACTATTGAAATAGACCAAAAATGACATAAACTACAAATTATGTACTTCCAAATGTGAGTTCCGATTAATATTTTTCATTTTCACACATCCAATTAAATTTAACAACCAGAGTTTGGTAAATATCTGACGGAGAAGTGCTTATTTTTGGCAAACTTAAAGGACAAAAACTACTCAAGTGATACTTAAAGGACTATTTTGAACCTACTACCAAAGATAAGGGACCATTTTCGTCATTCTCTCCAGTATATACTAACACTATTTCTAAACAGTTAAGACCTCAATCAAGAAGGCAAAGAAATTTTATTCCTACAAAAACATACCTTAAACTGGTTCTGGCGTTTTTTGGCTCTCTCAAGTTCCTGCTCAAAGCGAGTTGCTTCTCGTTTCAGGTTTGAGAAATCGTCCTGCAGCTCACCCTTCTCCATCTCCAATGCTTGGCACTTCTTCAGTATCTCCTGCTCCCTCGCAAGAGCTTGGTGGAAGTTCGTAGCGGACCCCACGGCATCCATCCTCGCAGCCTCCATCTCTTTCTTTAGCACGGCATTCTCCACCTCGAGTCTACGAAGAGTAGAATTAGCCATCTCAATCTGGCCACTGGCATTTGACAACGCATGCTCCATTTCGGTAAGCCTCTTCATGTTGTTTTCCTCCAGCATTTGCTTATCCTTGTGTAACTTCTCAGCGTCTTCTTTATCTTGCCTCAGAATTTTGAGCTCCCCCTGGTCCTTGCCAAGCCTCCGAGCAGCCTGCATAACCTTCTCATTGGCCCAATCAGTCCACCCTTGGAGCTCTTTCTGCAGTGTCTGCATACGGGAGATTCGCAACAATATAGTTTCGTCTTTCTCATTTTGTGGGACATGTTTTCCCAAAGACTCATCGTATGGGATACCAGCATAATAGTCTAGAACTTTAGGAGAGGCAGGACTGCTGCCTGGGGTCTTTGAGGAAGACTTAGGTTCCGGGGCTGGTGATGCAGGGATAGCTGTGTTTACAGCAGGTAATGCAGAAACAGTATCTTGGGTTGCTCGCGCACTAGCAATTTCACTTGAAGGTGCAATGGACGGGGTGGTGCTTGAACTATGAGAACCGCCTTCAGCTAAAGGGCCATTGCTTTTAACTGAAGTAATTACCTTAGAATAAGTACCCTTCATTACGAGACCAGAAGAACAAGATTCGGAGTTCAGTAGTGTCTTGTCCAAAACCATACTGCTCCATGCGGTGAGTTTCGCTTTGAAGGAACCCTTACCCATACGACCTTTATAGCTTTTCTCAAAATGAAATGTCTTTTGCCTAAGCATATCTTTCTTGGAGTTCAGAGATGACGCCTTTCTCCCAGTACTGCCTTTGTCTTCTAAAATTGCTGCTTTCGACAGAGATATATTCTCCCGGCTAACCCCTGCGGCCTTGCTTCCTGCTACTGGAAGAACAGCTGAACTTCCATTCACTGTAATTTCCATTTCATGAAGATGTGAGTATATAGAATTAGACAATTGCGTGACTGCATCATCACAAGGAACTTCAGAGTGCGTTGCAGGTTTTGACAACTGTAGTTTATCCAGGTCCGATTGAGTCGCTTCAGAAGCCTCCTTTTGTTGGGCAAGTTTTGAAACAGATGAGCTTTCTCTTGGATTTTCCAAACTGCATAAGTCGCCTAGAAGATCTCCTTCTACGGCACATGCATGTAACAGGTTCAAATCACATATCAACAGACACCACATTGCTTCTGCAACGGTAAAATCTGGCTTAACCTCCCTCAGCACACATATCATCTCCAACATCGTGTACTCAACCAGGCTATTTAAATCCTCGAATATGAGAGATGCAGTAGAGGTATCCAATTCTTTTTCCCTACTTAATAAAGCCAAGGCACCATCAACGATAGTCGATACAACATCTTTGCTACCGTGATAAAGGCCGCTCCTCAAAACAACCCGTTCAGCAATTTCCTCGCTATATCCACATTCAACAATCCGCTTGATCGCGCTACGGAAAGTTGCAGACAAGTTGTGAAAGAGAAGTTCCATTAGCTGACAGGCTATTGTATCATCCCAATCAGCATGCTGTAAAGATTCCACTCCTTGTTTCTCATTTTCCTCTAATAAGTCGTATCTTGGAAATTCTGTAAGGGACAGAGCAGGGGTAGTATCGATAGGAACGTCTAGAGGAAACTCGGATAAGAACTTCCTCTTGTTCCTACTTCCTTTTTCCTGGGCTGAAATTACCAGTGACTTCTCATTGGCACCATCACTGTTTTTATGATCACCCATGTGCATTATCTTTTCAACGATCATTAAGGATCTTTATCTGCAATTCCCAATGCTGCAGCGGAAGGCCATTCAGAAAAAAATGTGGTAGGCACAGGGGGGACAAAAAATAAAAAGAAAACGTAGCAGCAAAAACCTAGAAACTATAGAATAGGGACCACAACAACAACAGCTAGAAACTTTATTTTCCCAGTTTTTGGCGCTAAAAACCTGACCAAGTTCGGTTGGTTTTTCGGTCCACCTGAAAGTCGGTCGATTTTTTCCGTGTTTTTTAGTAGTCACCATCAGTTTTTGAGTCCATTCTGTTAGTTGGACCATTAGGTGCTCCACTTTAGCAAACTTAAGGGAGTAAAGATGCTCGGGGTGACAAAAATAGACCTACTCTCATAGATAAGAGACAATTTCGGCTAAAAGCTACCTCAGTCCCAAACAAGTTGGGGTCAGGTATTTGAATTCCACTTCTTCATTTAAGCTCATTTCATATCGAATAGAGACAAAAAAGAAAAACAAAGGGATACATTTTCCATTGACTGAAATATAGAACTTCTTGATTATCTAAAGACAACTAAACCTCATTCCGAAATAAGTTAGAGTCGTATAGAAGCCTCTATATTCACTCAGCTTTATTTCAATACTCAACATTTGCTCTTTTAATAGAAACTAGGGGCTACATATAAAGATTCTCACAGGATGATCTGAATAAGGACCAAAAAAAAAAGGGCAAAATATATCGTCAGCCCTTAAACTTGCTAGTAAATTTCATTTCATTTACACACTCGAACTACAGTTTGTTTCAATTTAGCACTGGAACACATGATAAAAGTGTTCCTATTAGACACTTCTGGTTCAAATTTTGGAAAAGCTTCAGCGTGTGTTCTCAAACGCCCATTACGTAGATGAATTAACCGCATAAAATATGTCACCTCCTTTAATTATACATATCATCCTCAACATGCATGAGGTTTTACGACTTATTGAGGGGCTAATGCCCATAACTAAAGGAGATGACATATTTTAAGTGGTTCATTTTATCTGCATAACGTGCACTTGAGAAAAAGCCCAAAAACTTTTTCAAAAATTGAGCCAAAAGCGTCTAATAGGAACACCTTATGATGTGTTCAGGTGCTCAATTGGAATAGGTCGCAGTTCAAGTGTCTTTAACGGGTTGTTACAGAAATAAATGGAAAACAAGCATACCTCTGTGACACAGTACAGGTGAAGCTGCCAAAGAATCAAGTTTTCTGCAACAAAAAGCTCAAAAACATCAAAGGGGAAAATACCCATAACTCAAAATTTGCAACAAACAAAGAAATAATTAAACAGTATTCAACCAACAAGCAAATCAAACATAAAACCCAAGAAACCCTCAGCTCAAAATCTTGCTTAAAACCCATAAGAAGCCAATAAGTTAATAGAAACCCAAAGTAACTCAAAATCAAGAATATTTTTTTCATAAACCCATATAAGACCAAAGCTAGATACATCAAAAATTAAATATCAAAAGGGTATCCAAAAAATACATTTTTTGGGTATTTTGTGGTATTCATGAAACACTTTAACAATAATATATATAAATAAAAAATAAAAATAAAAAGATTTTTGATAAACCCCATGTAAGAGCAAAACCAGTATCAAAAATTCAATCTTTAATCAAAAGGGTATCCAAAAAATACATTCTTGGGGTATTTTGTGGTATTCTTGAAATACTTTAACAATAATACATATTCCCAAAAAAAAAAAAAAAATTGATAAACCCCATGTAAGAACAAAACTAGATACAAGAAAATTTTCAACCTATAATCAAAAGGGTGTCCAAAAAATACATTTTTTTGCTATTTTGTGGTATTCTTTAAACACTTTAACAATAATATATATATTCCAAAAAAAAAAAAAAAGATTTTTGATAAACCCCATGTAAGAACAAAGCTAGATACAGCAAAAATTCAATCTTTAATCAAAAGGGTATCCAAAAAAATTCAGTCTTGAGGCATTTTGTGGTATTCCTCAAACACTTCAACAATAATATATATTCCAAAAAAAAAAAAAAAAACAGATTTTTGATAAACCCCATGTAAGAACAACACTAGATACAGCAAAAATACAATCTTTAATCAAAAGGGTACCCAAAAAATTACATTCTTGAGGCATTTTGTGGTATTCCTCAAACACTTCAACAATAATATATATTCCAAAAAAAAAAAAAAACAGATTTTTGATAAACCCCATGTAAGAACAACACTAGATAGAGCAAAACTACAATCTTTAATCAAAAGGGTACTCAAAAAATACATTCTTGAGGCATTTTGTGGTATTCTTCAAACACTTTAACAATAATATATATTCCCAAAAAAAAAAAAAATTGTAAGAGCAAAGCTAGATACAGTAAAAATTCAATCTTTAATCAAAAAGGTATCCAAAAAATACATATTTTTAGGTATTTTGTGGGATTCTTGAAACACTTTTAAAAATAATATATTCCAAAAAAAGAAAAAAAAAATACTTTAATCAAAAGGGTTACTTACAAAGATGATATTTCAATGGAAAATTGCAAAGAGGTTAATTTTTTATTTTTGGTTCTTGGTAGGCTGTAGAGTGTACAATAGTGGTGTGTTTTTGCGGCTTGGAATCGTGTGTAACTGTGGGTTAACTTAACCCCTTGTCTTTGGTTACTTTTTGATGATATTGGTTTAACCAGGGTTAGTTAAGTCATTGTGTCTCTCTATTGATTTAGGAATTTTCTTTTTATTACTCCTCCGTCCGTTCAATTTTACTTATCACGTTTCGCTTCTCTGATTTATAAATTTTCTTTTTATTACTTTCTCCGTTAGCTTTTTACTTGTCGCATTTTGCTTCTCTGATTTATAAATTTTCTTTTTATTACTCCCTCCGTTCGCTTTTACTTGTCACTGTTCGGTTCTCGAGAGTCAAATTATATGAATTTTGACTAGAATTTTAAGATGTATTTTTTCATCATATAAATATATGAGAAGAATTGTAACTTATACTCTCTCTCGCCCAATTTCAGTATTTTACTTTCCTTTTTGATCTGTTAGGAAAGAGTGTCTATTTCTATATCTAATAATTTGATAGCAATTCAAACATCGTATATGGCAAATTTAAACACACGGGATAAAAAACATTAGTACATTACACTTAAGTTTAATTTAGGCACAAGATTCAAAAGACTCTTTTTATTTTTTAAACTATGTGATCCGTCAAACTAAGGAAGTTAAATTGGGACGGAGGGAGTATTTTTTTTATATAATATTTAAATATTTAAATTTTGATTTGAAAAACTAATTAAATTGATTATCGAAAAGCGAAACGTGATAAGTAAAAATTTAATGAAAGGAGTATCACATAAGGTACCCCGATCATTAAAAGAAGTGGTCAGATGGTCGTTATCTTCTAAAACAACTAGGTCATTGGGTCTCTCTTCATTGATTTATAAATTTTCCTTTTATTACTGCACCCGGTCATTTTTACTTGTCACGTTTAGATTTTGAGAGTCAAATTATATGGACTTTGACTAACATTTTAAGATATACTTTTTCATTATATTATTATATAAGAAGAATTGCAACTTATAATCCCTCGAGCCCAATTTAAGTGTTTTACATTCCTTTTTGGTTTGGCCAAAAGAGTTGCTTTTTTCTATTTAGTAAGTTGACAATTCAAACATCTCTACATGCCAAGTTTAAAATCACAAGATTCAAAAAAAAAAATCTTAGAACTGTGTGCCCAGTCAAACGAAGACACATAATTTAGAACGGAGAAAATAGTATTTTTTGTATAATATTTGAATAGCTAAATTTTAATTTTAAAATGTTGAATTAATATAAGTCAATTGTTTTAAAATTGATCAAATTGATTCTCAAAAAGTGAAACGTGACAAGTAAAAGTGAAGAGACGCATTATTACATAAAATATCACGATCATTAAAAGAAGTAGTAAGATGTTGGAATCTTCTAAGATATTAAAAGTGTTTTACCTTTCTTAATGAGCCTACTTGGTGCAAATCAATATTAGTATCACTGAACTGTATATGATGCTAATCTCGTGGGTTATAGGCATTGTTGACTAGTTTAAGTCACCCTTTTTTTCTACAAATTTATTTTTAAAAAATCACTACGAGAATAGTTTGGTGTCCAAAACGTCACATCAAATCATAGTATTATGAGGTTTATATTAATTATATTTGTTGGGTGTACTGGGATAAATTAGATCCTTCTTCTTTTAACTAAAAGTATCGAATTTGATTCTTGGAAATGAAGAAATCTCTGATAGAGAATGCTTACTCCTTTAACAGGCCCTATGCAACTCGCATATTGATTAGTTTGGTCAATAGATACTGAATACTAGATGGTTACACTAACCAAATGGTCTTAACATCACTATGGTTGGTTGGATGTTTCTATTATGTTGTTGACTAAATTAAAGAGAAAAAATTCAAACTTGCCCGTGAACTATGTGTAGATATCGAAATTTTAATTGAATTGATCAAATGGGTCACTTACAAAGATGATGTTTCAATGGAAAATTGCAAAGAGGTTAATTGTTATTATTATTATTATTATTATTATTATTATTTTGGGTTCTTTGTAGGCTACAGAGTGCACAATGGTGGAGTGTTTTTGCGGGTTGGAATCGTGTGTAACTGTGGGTTAACTTAACCCTTTGTAACCAGGGTTAGTTAGGTCATTGTGTCTCTCTATTGATTTATAAATTTTCCCTTTATTACGACATCCGTTCGTTTTTTACTTGTCATGTTTCGCCTCTCGAAAGTCAAATTACATGGATTTTGACTAACATTTTAAGATATTTTTTTTTATCATATTAATATATGAGAAGAATGGGAACTTATACTCCTCGGGCCCAGTTTAAGCGTTTTACAATTCTGTTTGGCCTGCCCAAAAGAGTTGTTTTTTCTATTTAGTAAGTTGACAATTTAAACATCCCTACATGCCAAGTTTAAAATCACAAGATTCAAAAGTCTTTTTTATTTCTTAAACTGTGTGCCCAGTCAAACGAAGACACATAAATTAGGACGGAAGAATAGTATTTTTGGTATAATATTTGAATAGCTAAATTTTAATTTTAAAATATTAAATTAATATAATTCAATTTTTCCAAAATTAATCAAATTAACTCTCGAAAAGCGAAACGCGACAAGTAAAAATTAACAGATGAATTATTACATAAAATATCACGACCATTAAAAGAAGTGGTAAGATGTTGCAATCTTCTAAGATATCACAATTTTTTTTTTTTAAAAAAAGGGTAAAATGGTAGGAATCATTTTATTCCAAATGGAATTCCTTAATATGATTAATCGCTATTGTAAAGTGCGTTTTACCTTTCATAATGAGCTTGGTGCAAATCAATATCAGTATCACTGAACTGTATATGATGCTAATCTCATGGGTTTTAGGCATTGTTGACTAGTTTAAGTCACCTTTTTTTTCTACAAATTTGTTTTTAAAAAACCACTACGAAGAATAGTTTGGTGTCCAAAACGTCACATCAAATCTTAATATTACGAGTTTATATTAATTGTATTTGTCGGGTGCAGTAGGATGAATGAGATTCTTCTTCTCTTAACTAGAGGTATCGAATTTGAGTTTTGGGAATGAAGAAATCTCTGATAGAGAATGCTCACTCCTTTAACAGGCCCTATGCAGCTCGCATTTTGATTAGTTTGGTCAACAGATAATGAATACTGGATGGTTATACTAACAAAAAGTCTTAACATCACTAAGCTTGGTTGGATGTTTCTATTATGCTGTTAACTAAATTAAAGAGGGGAAAATTCAAACTTGCCCGTGAACTATGCAAAATATTTTAGATTTGCTCAACGTTAATAATTGGGTCAAATCAATCCTTGTCATTACAAAATGTAGATTATACTTCAAAAAATATGTTGATTTGAAGATACTTGTGTCCAAGTTTCATACATAAAATCTTGGTAATTTGACCCCCAATTTCGAACCCCCCGACAAAATGAAACAAAGAGACCAGCAAACGTAGTTGGTTTTCCGAACCCCCTGACAGTCACAAACCAACACACTAGGAAAATATTTGGGAACAACCAGAGTTCTTTTTATGTATTAATTGGTAAAGTTATTCATTGTTTCTACATATGTATGCATAGTTCGTGTCGAAATTAAGCAATAATTAGGTTCAGTTGAAACTTCTAGATTCGTCTTTGCCTATTTTATATACGCGGGCCTAGTTAAAAAGTTTGGAGTTCTATTGAACCAGGATGTCATTGTTTACTCGAAACTTGTATATATATATATATATGAGAAAAATCACTAAATTTTCAATAAATAGTACATTATGAACCCCATAATGTTAGAAGTACAATAATGGTCCGGTAGTAACAAGAACATAAATACTGAACCCTTCAAGTTAAATTCAGAATCCGCCTTTGTCTGCATGCATGCTCGATATGCATCACTCCTCGAAAGAATGCCTCGAGGAACGATAAAGATCGTAAGGAGCCCATAGATGATCAACAGTACATGGTTTTCTTGAATCCAATCTCAACCATGGTTTACCTTTACCACTCCAATGTAATAGGCTAATTGGCCCAGGATGCAAACTCCTACATTTACCTTCAATATTATCACCACCCAATCCATGTTGGTTCCATCTATGATCAATTGGCATAATATTTCCAGCTAGGGTTAGCAAATAAGGTGGCAAAGAACCTAAGTGATATATTCTTTTTTGCTTTTGAATAACCATCCAATCCTCGACTTTCTGCGTGTAATTTCCATGCCTCCATTTATCAACGTCCATCACCATAACTCCCGTGTTGAAGTAGCACGGTTTTCGCCCTTCAAACGTACGCGAAAATTCTGGATCGTCCCAAAATAAATCGGTGAAATAAGTCGTGAAATTCGCTTGACAATATTCAGGCGCGGCTAGTACCTTGTCACCAAGATCAACTTGCCATAATTTCACGATGTCATCAACGATAACTATGTCAGAATCAAGATAAATTATGCGTTTCACATCCATCGGAATAAGATCAGCCAGATAAATTCTCGCATAATTTAATGGTTGGTCTAAGGCTTGACGAATTGATTTTGAAATTAGGCCACGGACCCTGTGGGCATCAAATTTGTAGAGCTTGAAGTTGAGGTAAGGGAAAGTGGATTTAATGCTAGAAAATACCACAGGTTCATGTCTTACACATAAAAAGTGAAACATGACATCTTCTGGGCATGTTGAGTGTTGTAGGATGGATAACACAGCAGCCATGGTACCTGCAGAGACATCTTATAATTAAGTAATTAACGTTGAATTGTTTTTATGTGGTCACACAACATGCATGGTATTCGAGTGGGCAAGAAAATCTCAAGGTCAAATATCATCGCTACACAAGAAGCTAAAAAATATAATTACGTGTTGACACATGAAAAAGAAGGATATTTTTAATTATATACACTAGCGATGGAAAAAGAATTACTCTATTGTTTGTTGTTTTGACCTATTGTAGCAGGTTAGTTACTATTTTAATCAAGTTTCCAATTAATGCTCATCTTAGAAATTTACCTATAATAATTAACTTACAACACAACAAAAATAGGAATTTGCGACGGACAACTTTTGTTGCTAAACAACAAAAATCCATGACTAATCTGAGCAACAGATATCGAAAAATCATGTTAGTTACGGACTATTTAGCTACGAATTTCAAAGTTAATTTCTATTTTCTTAGTGAAAGTGACCTAATTGTATAAATATTTTTTGCACTATTTAGTGCATAAATGTAAACTCAGAAAAGAATAATGGGGCCCACTGATGAGAGACGTTTACAAACATAATATTATAAAGTAACTAAAGATGTAATACTTAAAATTGTTCAAGTTTTTTAAATGAGGTGATCATACATTTCGACAGTACCTCTCAAGTAATTAGCATCAAGGGTCATGGACACATGAATACGGTCGGCGGCCGATGAACCGCAGTCCCTCCCGTTGCGAAAAGCGGGTGCCTCCCGAAAGATGGGAACATGCAGGAAGGTTGGTTTCAAGATGACACCAACGCGGACGCTGCTGGTGGTGGTGGTGGTAGTGGTGATAGTTGTGGTTGTAGTGGTGATCAAGGAGATTTGGTTTGCAAATAGGAAGAGAAACAGGAGGCCAAGGAGATGAAAAGAAGGGAAAAAACTCCAAAAGGCCATCCTGCAGCTTGCATTTAGAATAGTGCATTAGGAAAAAGGAAGTTGAAGCAGCCATTGGAGGCTAGGTTAAGAGAAGGTTTAGGAGAGGTTATAAATGATTGATTAATAAAAATAAAGGATAGAGTTTGGTAAGATTGTGAGGGCGAGAATTCTATTTATTATCTCTATCACAAAGTAAATTAGTAACTCACTTTCAAGGATTAACTAGAATCAATGATTACTTTTGAGGGGCTTAGATAAATGAATATTTCCACAATTATAGCACCTATCAATTTGTCTTATCTAAAAATAACTCTATTTGTAGAAAGAACTAAAAGATACATGTTGAAGTCAAATTATGAATCTTGGCATACACATTTTATGAGACAAATAAAAGTCCAAAGAGTTTGTCTTTCTATTTTAATCAATATATGTGTCTAAGAAAAAACTTATTAATTTATGTGCTACAATATTTACGCTAAATCATACTAATTTATTATAACTCATTGTCCTTCTCTAATTGTGCTATCTATCACAGAGCAATTAGTAAATCACTTTCATCGATAAACTTGAGTCAATGATTACTTTTGAGGGGCTTAGCTAAGTGAATGCAATTACTTCCCAACTTCTCTTCTTTCTTTTCCACAATTATAACCTGTCAATTTGTCTTATCTAAAATTAATTCTATCCGTAGAAAGAACTATTGTGTGAATTACTACATATTATGAGGCAAAAAAAATATTAAAAAAAATCTTGACTTTTCTATCCTTTAGAAGAGGGAGTAGGGGGCACTTTCGTCGTCCGTCTGTGGATATTAATCAACCCCTAAAAAAAAAAAAAAATTGTAAAAAAAAAAAAAAAAAAATTTTGGGCCCCATATTAATCAAGCCCTTAAAAAAAAATTGTGGGCCCCATATTAAACAACATCGAGTATTAAAAATAGGGCAAAATACATATATATACATCTTTAGAGTAAATATTTACAAAACGCGACGACAGTTTTCAGTTTACAAGATATAACAGTAGAATACTTACAAACCTATACAAAACCCAATTAGACGGCCAAAACCCAATGCGACGCACAATGAAGAAGCAAAGAATACATTCACGAGATCTTACTAAAAAGTATCAAGAAATTATCAACAAGAATGGGGTATTATCACACCGTATGACCGTAAGATAATCCATTAACTTGTATCCTTCTTTTTCTTGTCATATGTATGAAAACTCTATAATATGTGTATATATGTTGTATGTTTAGTGTATAATTTCGAATTACTTGTACAAATGTAATTTTGATTGCGGTACGAGCTTCCACCGAATTTCTACATACGGTGATTGATGGTGTTAAGAGGTTCACGGTGTCTTCGAGCTAGGACGTGTACTTGTGGAAGATTTCAAGCTTGGATGAGATACCTTGTGGGCATGCTATGGCTGCTATAGTGTATAGGCACCAACATGGAGCGGAATATACCTCTTGCCTACTACGCAATAAGAATTTCCTCGATACATATGCAATACCGGTTGTGCCTCTTCCATGTGAAAGTACATGGGATATACCGAGGCATGTAAAAGAAGAGATTGTGTTGCCACCGGATGGTAAAAGACCACCGGGAAGGCCGGCTACCAAACGAATGAAACCATTCCACGAGGGGAAATTTAAGAAATCAACGGTGACATGCGACGGATGTGGTACGAGAAGGCCCTGATAAGAAGACTTGTAGCAATATTCCAAAGGGAAATTAAATAGTCGACAATGTTATGGCGGTGATATTTTTTTAATGACGGTATAAACTCTTTTTTTTTTTTTTTTAGTAAGAGAAAAAGCGAGTACAATTTTAATAATAATAATGTTGAAAAGTTGATATGAATTTGGTTATCAACATTACGTGTTTGGTTTGGTTGGCTATAATAAAATCTTATAGTTTGTACGCAATATGTATGGTTCTTGTATGAATAACTAAAAGTCCGCCCCTCGCGAGACTTTTTTACTTAAACAACTAAAAGTACGCTCCGGCGGACTTTTATGAACACAACTAAAAGTACGCCGAGAGGGGGGACTTTCCCTTGAAGCATATATATATATTTTTTTAACTTTTCAAGGAAACTTTTAGTAATGCCTTAGCTAAAAGTGTGTCATAAAACATAACTAAAAGTATGCCCCACAGGCGTAAGTTTTCCTTAAGGTATAACAAAAGTTTGCCTTATAAGGCAAAATTTAATGGGCAAACTTTTATGCGGCCCGCATAACTTTGTGAAGGAATTATCAAAGTTATGCGGACCGTATACTTATGCTAAATCGCCCATAAGGCATAAGTATGCGGGTCCGGCATAACTTTGGTAATTCCTTCACAAGTGTATGCCGTTGGGGGCATAGCGAAATTTAACTACGCCTTGCGAATTTTTTTCAAATTTTTGTTGCGTGTGGGTTCGAACCGGAACCTATGGGTTTTTTTCAAAATCGTGGTGCGGTACTAAAGCCCAAAACGTGGTACAGTACTAAAGCCCAAATCCGTCATATTTCGTAAATTGTCGTTACGTTCCGTAAATAAGGAAAAGTATCATTATATTTTGTGATAAAGAGTCTTAAGTTGGTAGTCTATGTTATTTTCCCTTAAAAAAAAAAGTGGAACTCACCACATCCAAAATCAGAGGAAAAAAAAAAAGTGGACCCCATATTAACGAGAATCAAGCAATATTGAAAAAAAAGTGAATCCCATATTTAAAAACACAAACACCGTTAAAAAAAATGTGGGCCCCATATTAAACACGATGCGTATTCGTAGCAAACACTAATATAATAAAGATTTAGATACGAAGCACAAACTACAATGTTATATTAATCGTATTTTGAACATAGTCTATATATATATATATATATGCATAAAAATAGTGCAAACTAATAATGTCCAAAAGGGTGGGCCCCATACTAAATAACACCAAGCAATATAAAAAATGAAAATAAAAAAAAAATAAAAAAAGGAAGAAACTATATAAAGCATGGGTTTAGACTCATGCTTCATCGTCCGTTGTCCCTTAAAAAAAAAAAGGGGTGGGCCCCATACTAAATAACACCGAGCAAAGAAAAAAAAATTGGAACTCACCATCTCCAAACTCATGGAAAAAAATAAAGTGGACCCCATATTAACGAAATCAAGCAATATTAAAAAAAAAAAATTGAACCCCATATTAAAAAAAAATATAATATTAAAAAAAAGAAGTGCAGACTTTTTATTCGTAGCAAACACTAATATAATAAAGTTTTAGATACAGAGCACAAACTACAATGTTATATTAATCGTGTTTTGAACATAATATATGTATATATATTATATGCATAAAAATAGTACAAACTAATAATGTCCAAAAAAAAAAAGTGCACCCCATAAAGGGTGGACCCCATACTAAACAACATCAAGCAATATATATATAAAAAAAAAAAAAAAAAAAGTAAAAAAGTGGAACCCACCATCTCCAAACTCACGATAAAAAAAGTGGACCCCATATTAACAAAATCAAGCAATATAAAAAAAAGTGAACCCCATATTAAAAAAAAATAATGTAAAAAAAAAAAGTGCAGACTTTGTATTCGTAGTAAACACTAATATAATAAAGTTTTAGATACGGAGTACAAACTACAATGTTATATTAATCGTATTTTGAATATAGTGTGTGTGTGTGTATATATATATATATATGCATAAAAATAGTGCAAATTAATAATGTCAAAAAAAAAAAAAATGCACCCCATATTAAAAAATCAAACAATATTCATGTAATTTCTAAAGTATCTCATTGAGTCAATAATGATGGATTCATTGCCACGTGCGTATCAATTCATTAGTGGGAGCAAATGAAATTGCTTTTCTTCAAAAGGTTAGGTAGTCAAACCATACAATTTTCTTTCTTTTTTTATATTAGCCTGAGATCTAATCTAGCTATTAAAGCTCGTCATTGTATTTATTATTCCGCCATGTCATTTATTTGTTATGTTTACTAAAATAAATATACTTAAAATATTTATATTTTAAAATAAGATAGAATTTAATTACTTTTTTATTTTTATTCTTACTCCAATAAATGTGAAAGAGATTAATGTCGTAGAAAAATATATATCAAATGGAAATCAAATAATGAATAAGGTAACTTAGTCAAATCATAATTCTAATCGACGTTTTCTTAAAAAACCATGCAAAAGACAACATGACAAGTAAAATGAGCTAAAACCGAGAATATTTACCAAAAATTAAAAAATAGTATTTCTTCGTTTAAATAGAAAATCAATTTCTACTTTGTTTTGTTTTAAACATGTAAAATTAATTTAATAATTTAAATTAGAATTATCCAAATCAAAATTTGATAAAAAATAATAAGTATCTTACACTTTCAAATTAATCGAATTAAAATTAAAAGTATCGGCGATGCTTAAATATTGCTTTATTGTTTTATCTCAAAGAGACGAAAATAGTTTCTTTTTAAACAGTCTTCTCTTTAAAAAATATTAATAAATTTGTCGATTTTGTATTCGTAGCAACCATTAATATAATAAAATTTTAGATACGAAGCACAAACTACAATGTTATATTAATTGTGCTTTGAACATAATATATATATATATATATATATATATATATATATATATATATATATATATAATCACCATTCAAAGACAACTATATACACATAGATGCACTATAATCTAAAGTGTTGGGCCCGTGCGCGGCCACGCGCATAGACGCTAGTAATTATAGGTAAATCGCTTGACACATTAATTGGTACTTTGGTAAAATTGTAACTAAGGGGAAATAGCACTTTTAGTCCCGACGTTATTGCGTTATTCCTGTTTTAGTCCCTGTGATATGTAACTAAACATATCTAACTTTCAATTATGTAATGTGTCTGCTTTTAGTCCTTACACTAATAGAAACCAAGTAAAACAACAGATAATTAAATAATTACACTATTAATTTCGATGTGAATCCCAATTTTTTTATCTTCTTCCTCCTTCAAACGGGTCAACCTCTGCACTAAAATTGGATTCAATCTAATTGAACCCATAAAACAAGAAGAAAAAATGGCTTAAACCTCAAAATGCATCACCCAAATCCCGGACCCACAAGCAAAAATATAAATATATAAATGTCCGACTTCAAATGAATGGAGTCGAAGAGGCAAAAAACCCTGTTGAAGGGTCGGTGCAAGACCCACTTATTTTTGAGATTTTTAATAGAGATGAAAACAAGACACCACAACAACAACAACAACAACCAAAAAGAGAGAGAGAGAGAGAGAGAGAGAGAGAGAGAGAGAGTAATAAAGGTGTCAACTGATTATGGAATTGTCACAAAAGAGGGTAAAAGTGAGAAAAATAGATAGCAAAAGAAGAGGGAAGATGGAAGAGAAATATGAGGAATGCTAACACAACATCATTAGATTAAAGAGGAAAATCAAAGGAAAGAATGAAGCAGAAGAAAGTTTCTTTTTTCTGCAATCATTTTTGCTTGTTTTATTGGGATCTTTTTCTCTTTACTTTATCCAACATTGGTGGAGGGGTTGAACCATTTGAAGGAGGAAGAAGACAAAAGAGTTTGGGGTCCGCATTAAAATTAATGTAATTACCGAATTGCCCTCATTAATATTTAACTGTCTGTTGATTTATGTAGGTTTTGTTCGTCTAAGGACTAAAAGCACATACATTGCTTAATTAAAGATATGCTTAGTTACATATCACAAGGACTAAAATAGGAATAACGCAATAACACAGGGACTAAAAGTGTTATTTCCCCTGTTACTAATTTAGTATCACATATTAAATTCATTAGAATTAGTCAAAACAATTCTTTATGTTGTCTATGCATATAATTCTATTTCTTAGATGTATGACTCCAGTATTGACAGGTAATAAATATTTATTGAATCAAATCATTTATAAAGTAACAGAATTAATGCACCAGAACATTGCTACGCCAAAAGCAATTTTTACAATGTGGTTACAGTTCCATGGGAGACTACTCATTGCAGATAGGTTGACTAGTTGGGACATGCCAGTTGAACCATTGTGTAGTTTATTGAACCAGTTGCCTGGAACTAGAGATCATCTTTTTGCAGAATGTGCCTTCACTACGCACCCATGCGCAAGGATTAGTCTATGGCTTCATATACCAGCTTCCCCTGCTAGGTCTTGGATTGAAATGCACCAGTGGGTCATCAGTTACACCAAAGGAAGGACTTTTCAGGCTAAACTATACAAATTCATTTATGCTGAGTTCATTCACACCGTGTGGCTTGAGAGAAATGCAAGAGTCTTTGAAAAGAAGGAGTCATCTGTGGAGATGTTGGCAAGACAAGTAGCATGTTTCAGCAATATCAGGGCAAAAGGTTACTTAAAGGTGTTGCTTAGTAAATGTAAATTCTAGTATCTGTGTTAGTTTTAATTTTCTGGGTAAAGATTAGTGAAAAAGGTGTCTGTTGATGGTAAGTAGTCCGGGAGAGATAGTTCCACTTTGATGGTTAATGAAAAGTTAATTACCCAAAAAAAAAAAAAATAGGTTAGCCTCTTCTTAATCTCCTCATTGATTCAAACACCGTACCTATGAATAGGGATTGGGGAAGGAAAAGCTCAAATATTTCACACGATTTAAGTTACCATCTCCAATGGTGTAATGAATTATTTTATGTTATCAGTATAATACTAGCATTCAAGTAAAGTTTGTCACAGTTTAATATTTTCTTTATTAAATCTCCTTATATAATTTTTTGACGGGAAAATGACCTAATAATACTACTTAAAACTCTATATTACAAAACATAAGTATACTTTTCCTTATTTACAAAACATACCAACTTAATTACAAAACATAACGGATCTGGAAAAATAAAAAACCCACGCTTTCCTTCTCCCACTCTATACGATGTGTACAGATCTGGGGAAAAAAAAACAACCGACCTTCACTTCCCCTTCTCTATCACAATCTGCACAGATCTGGAAAAAAATAAGTCGCTCGCCGATGCTTTGTTTCATCCATACTTGCCGGCAAAACCCCACCAAAACTTTGTACCTGTCCTAAGTTATTCAATCTAGGTTCTCGCTCCACACTTCCATCAGATTCGGAAAAAGCAGTTCGTGAATATATATTCATGAGGACTAATAGAATTTTTTGATGATATTACTCAATCTATCTCCATCTCTCTGTGTGTGAAAACGACACACTTTATGTTAAGAGTACCAAATGATTTTTTTCAGAATAAGCCACTCCACCACCAATTTGCATCTTCCTGATCATACAGGGAATAAGACCTGTAGGAAACAAGGGATAAAGAATTCTCAAAATTGAGATTAGCGAGATTCAAACTTGTATTAAATTTTGTATTAATATTGTATGAAACTTGTATACAATGTTGTTGTTGTTGCATTAAATTTCATTCGAATTTCGAAGCGAGATTCAAAGTTGTATTAAATTTGTATGGAAGTTGTATATAATGTTGTTGTAATTGTATTAAATTTTCAAAACCTAACATGAACTTTGTACAAAATTTATATATACAATTATATACATATTTCATACTGTTTTTATACAGTTTTCATATATGAAAAATGTGAGAATTCCAAGCCTTGAGCGAGATATATATATATTTCATACAATTATCATACGCAAAACTTCTGATCGAAATTTTTAAGCTTTGAGCAAGATATACATATTCCATACAATTTTCATACACAAATTTTTTGTATATGTTTTGTAAGAAATCTATTGGTATGTTTTGTAAACTGAAAAGTATCGTCATATTTTGTAAATATACCTTATTCTTATGTATATATAGGTCATTCTCTGCAACGTTATTTCATATGTTTGTTCTCCAAGATTAAGAACATTATTCTGGCTAGTGGCCTATCAGGGATCAAATTCGTGACTTTCTCTGTTATATCCCGTATTTTGTACATTGGGATAGTTTAAGCCAATCGCGATAAGTTAAGGACAAGACTATTTTGGGATACGAGGTAGAGACTTTTAACCTCCGATTTTGTTTTAATGCCCAAGTTGCTTATCAATTTTATTGGTATGGAATATTAAGGAAGATTAAGGATTAAGAAGTTAATTATTTCATGAAAAGGGCCACAAGTGGCCGTGTGGGGTGTGGGCTCCCACCCATGGCTTGGCCAAATTTGATTGACTCAAGCCATGAGTGGGGCATGTGTCCACCTTGTAGGGGTCATACATATAGATAAGTGATGACAAAGCAAGACTTATTCATCACTTCACAAACTTGAGAAACTTGGAGAAGGCAAGAGAAACTTTCGGCCATGGCTAGCCAAGCAAGAGGCTTGTGAGAATTGATCAAAAAATAATTTTCTTCTAGCATTCCAACCAATTGGAAGGTCCCTAGTAACGTGGAGTAGTTGTTGGAGCAATCAAAACATTCATTTTTGCACTTTACAAACCCTAGCCAAGTGAAGAGTTTAAGGGGTAAAGGTAAGGTTTAATCTCCTTTTCGTGTATTATGGATGGTTTGTGCGTGTTGTAGTGTGTAGAAATGAATGAAATTTATGGAACCATGTATGTTGATGTGAGGCCGTGTAGGGGGCTGCTTTGTGTAGAAAGAATGAACTAAATTTACTTAGTATTTTTGGGTTGTTGTTGTTGTGGATTCTATGATGAAAATGAAGGTTTAAGGATTCAAGTTGGAGTTGGAGTTGGAGTTGTTTGTGGGCCGTTGTAGAAGCTAATGTAATGTTAATATAGTTTCTTGCATTTATGTAAATGATGTTGTTAACGTGTGGTTATTGGTATAGCTCATGAAATTGGAAGAAAAGAATGTGTTGTGTTGTTCTTGTCGAGTTTGGAAGATTGCGGGTTGCATTGTAAATTGGTTGGGCTGTTTTGAATATTGTGCGGGTTGTCCGAAGTGTTCTCGAGTCTTGTTTGAATGGTCTCGGGTTAGTACTTGAACGTGTGATCATTGGTGTTGGCTTGATTGTATGTGGTTGAATTGAATGTAAATGAAATGCCGTCGAATTATGTAGAAAGGAGTTACTAACGTTAGAATACGTTTTGAATTAATTGTTGATGTTGTTAATATGGTTGTTGGTATTGTTGTTGATGATTTGGCCAAGTTGAATTCTCGGGGTCTGTTGAATTTATAAAGGAAATGCTGCCCGAATTTCTATAAATGAAGTGCTAACTTAGGATTGGATTCCTAAGTACCTATAGCTAATGTTTGGTATCTACTGACGTTGTTGTAGATCTTGGGGAGCCCGAGACTTGAGTTCGGATTAGCAGAAGCGGACAAGGTATGTAAAGCCTATCCCTTCTTTTTTTGGCATGTCTTAGATGTAAGTGAGATACGATACGAGCCTTGGGGTAACTTTATTCATAAGTTCCGAGCATGTTTACGACTCTTATTCACTTCTTGATATTAGCATTCTTAATATAGTCGAGCTATTGCCCTCGAGTCTTTTGTATGATTGGATAGTACATGATGTATAGAGAGATCCTATTCCGAAAGGATTCTATAATAAATAATGTCCGTAACTTTCATAGGCGGCCTCGGATTGCTTTGGTACGTTCGTAGAGGATTCTATAACGAATAATGTCCGTAACTTTCATAGGCGGGCTCGGATTGGTTTGATACATGTCTAGGATCCCGAGACTTCCCTTAATACGACTTGTAGCGACATTTAGAAAGAACTTAATCGCTATCGTTGTAATACTCGAGGCGTTGATTACTTACTTTCATCGAGTCTCAAAAGATGATTTTATATGCATATGGCTATTCACTATTCCCCGTCTGTGTGAATTCGTTTTCGCATCTTTCTCGAGTCCCGCCTACGGCCGGCACAAAGATATATATATATGTATATCATGGTGTTATGATGTGTTATGGAGTTATCGTCTTATGGAGTTATGCTGTGTTACGGAGTTATGCTGTGCTACGGAGTTATCTTTTGTGATACGGAGTTATCTTTGTGTTCCGGAGTATTGTCACGACCCAAATCATGGATCATGCGGGCACCCACACTAACCCTCCCTGGTGGGCGAACCCTTCAGATAACTACCTTAATTTGATACAACGTGCGTAATAAATACTTTTATTATAAGAAATTCCCAAATCTCGTCTAGACTCATACAGGACTTCAAGAAGTTTACAATTTGAATGAATATGGAACTTAAACCCGGATACGACTGTTTAAGGATAGAACAACGAAATCTAAGGAGAGACTGCGAGTTCACGATAGCTCACCCAAACGTCTTTGACTTAATGCCTCGAAACATGGGTCGTGAGACTCAACATACCTTCGAAATAACTCTACACCGCATGAAACAGTGAAGAAAATAATGTGAGCACAACACTGAGCTCGTAGGTATCATAGGCCGACTAAGATTAGATAACGTATATAAAGGCAACAGCAAGAAAAACATATAAACAGACAAGTACAAGTCAATATGAATCCATATCCACGAACAAGTCATCTTTTATGTTATAGCATCTAAACGATTGTGCTGTCTTAGTATAATCAATCCGAATCAAGACATCACGGAGTATCACAACAATCAACGGGAACCAAGATATAATGCAATGCAATAATGTATGTAGGATGAATGCAATGCGTATGGAGTTTTTGTGCAACATGTCCGGACGGAGCTTAACTCCACGTCTCGGCGATCATGACCCGTTGGGGACCCGCGAAGTCCATGTACCACTCGCTCGGAATATAACCTCGGATCACGAGCACACTCTCGCGATCCGGCAAAGACCTCGGGCATCGGACACTCCATCGTTCCCGGCAAGAAACCTCGGGCAACAAACACTATCTCTTTTACCTCTGCCCGTAAAGACCTCGGAGGCTACACTCTCTCATATCATCGTTAGTGCCATAACCATGCATATATCAATGTATCATGGAAATGCGTATGAGTATGATGAAATGTAATGTTAAAAACCAATTCAATCAGCAGGGTACCGCACATGGAATACAAGTAATATCGGCGAATAAGGCTACACAAAAAGCCACAATGGAATCACCATTCTCATCTCCATATCAATCAAGTAAAACACCGCAATATCATAGCATGATATATCATTAGTCACGGATACTCAATGTCTCAAGTGGCAACGAGCACAAAAAAAAATAGATCAAGATAAGTCAACAACACAACGGGATGTGTATCCCCCAAATCATACAACAAGGTCCAACCTAAGAAAATATCTAACCCAACTTGATACCGCGGTTTATATGCATTCTCCGACAATATCATCTAAACATACGCTTCGCTAATCAAAGTCTCACCATAAGGTAAGCAAACCGTAACTTTACCTCGATGCGGAACGAGGTGTCACGAACTCCCATGCCAAAGCTTTTTCCTGCCGAAGTGCTTCCGATCGGACAAGGTCTTTAGTGCTTATTCGTCACACAATATGTGTACGCTACTCCAATAATACTTCAACCTATATTAAGACGCCAACAACTATGGTTAAGCTACGGGAGATTCAAACGTATTCTTCTAACGTTAGTAACTCCTTTCTAGATGTTTAGGCGATGTTTTTCTCTTGTATCTAAACCAACCACATACTACCAATACAACATCAATAATTATGTGTTCAATACCAATCCGGACAGCCCACACAATATTCTAAACGACCACATTCATAACACGCAATAACGATTCACATCGGCATTACGACATTCTCAAGTTACTTTTATTAGTTTGTAGCCTTAACGTTTGCATGTAACAACTTATAACAGCCCATCCAACATACAATATGATGTATACTCTTAACTTATAATTATTCTTTCCAACTTAATGAAAACACAAGTCCAAAACGAGTCCACTACCACAACATGTCCAAAACAGTCCCCTACCCGACAACATAATAATGTTCGGAATTCTTGCAAACGTTTACGAACATACTAAGCCAACCACATGCGATTTTTATACATCATTTCATGTCTTCTTTTCATATAATTTTAGTAAGTTATGACCAGCTATCCACACGACAAGTACAACATCAATTCATACGCAACTACGCTATATCGTCATTTTTATAATCCTTAAAACAACTCACAAATGACTTTAGTTTCAACTCCAACCATTAAACACCTTCCTTTCCATCATAAAATTCATGATAATAACAATCAAAATATCAAGTAAAAACAGTTCACTAACTTCTTCACAAAACAGTCCACACACGGCTACACCATGCTTCAACATCTCTCACATAAAATCATAGATTCAACCATTTTCATACTAACCTAACTTCACCTTTAACCTTCCAATTCTTTTCATTCTTTTTACCATGAGATCTATGATAGTAACAACCATATTTATTAAAGAAAATCAGTCCATTAATTCCACCAAAGCAGTCCCTACGGCCAACTAACATTCCAACGCCAACTTTCGCTGATTTTATGCATGCGATTCATGTTCGTCAAGTTACAACCATACTTCAACATCAACACATATAACCCCATAACTACTATCATGTTCCAACATCAATACACCTTATTTCATGCATACAACTTATATTCACACATCTACATCACCCTTAATACTTGAAAAGAAAGTTAGATCTTACCTTGACAACTTGACTTCTCTACTTGACTAGAGTTGGTGACTTGAGATGGAAAATGGTTCTTGTTGCTCCAAAGACTATCTTCACGTTTTAGGGACCTTCTAAAGGGTTGAAACACCTTGGAAAATAATTTTTGGATCAAGACTCAAAGAGCTAAATTTCAGCCCTCTTGGCGAATGGTTCTCCTCTCTAGGCTTAGGTTTTCTTTCTTTGTGTTGTGTAGTTGAAATGAATTGTGATGGCTGATTTCTTGGTCATTATTTGGTTCAACTTTGATGCCTACAAGTTGGTCACATGCTCCACTTATGGCATGATTCATTCCATTAACTTTACACTTTAAATTTTCTAATTTGTTTTCTACAACTTTTGGCCAACCTCACCTCTTGTTTCTCCTTTCTTCTTTCTTTTCAATTGTTTACAAGACAATTGTATGTGTGGTGAATGATTCATACACCACCCTTTGTCCATTGTAATCATGCCAAGATGGATGAGCAATATTTAATGTAAAATGATCCCTCCACCATGTTATGTCCTCCTACAAACAATGTATACTTTCATAAAGTAGTGGATGCTCAAATATTCAATTGTATGCTTCAACTTTTTCTCCTCAAAATTTTCAGCCCTATGGCGAATGTAACTTGTGTGTTTCTTCCAAATTTAATTGTCCACAATATGTTGAAAATGTAGTGGATGAATCAACATTTAATGTATATTTGTATATCTTCCATTAACCTTATTTTAGATGACTTTGAGTCATCCTTTTTACCTTGGATGTTGATGCTCTTGTTGGCTCATTATTGTCACCAATTTTTACTTAACACCACACTTAAGTAATTCCTAATCTCCAATAACATTTTTGTACTAAGTAAAATTTGTAAGATTTGTTCTAGTTTAGAAATTAAAATCCAAAGTTTCTATCTCACGTTGATTCTTTAGTCTTAATAACTCGACGTATAAAAATACTCCTTCTAACATTCATTTTGACCTTTTGAACATTCAAACTAGACTCGAATGTCAAATGAAGGACTAAAACTCGTCATATTAAATAAGAATCACCGTTATCGCAATATAGACACCAAAATTAGACCACGAATAAGGTGTTTTAGGGATATTAGGCCTAAAAGTCCAAAACGACCAAATGGGTCGTTACAAGTATCTTGTGTTATGGCGCCAAACGGGGTGGCGACCATGTTCAAGGAGTCCTATAATGGGCCGGATATATGTATATGATATTGACATCACGATGATTTGTATTTCTAACTCCAGCATTTTGGTATTAGAGTTATTGTGCTCACTTTCGTCCATCTTCTATATCTTTGGTTATAATCGTTTTATGTATTTCACGCTTTATATACTCGGTACACGTCTCCTCGACCCTTTCATACTCATAACGCGTTTCATCCTTTAGGTGGGGTCACGCTCGCTTTGGTGATCCGCCATATTTATAAGGATATCTACTAACTGATTATCTTGGAGCGCTCCTTGAACCTTCTTATACTCACACTTTCGTTGTATATATATACGTAGCACGGGAGTATTATGCGGGTGACTCTCCCGTCCTTTGAACATTGTTACTCTTAGGGATGTCAAATGTGGACATATGTGTGGGTTGTGAAATATTGTTCGGTTATTGTTATTATGATTTATGTTTTGGGCGGTCCCTATCGCCATGGCGACCTTATCGGCTTGCGTATGTATATATTTGGGATCTTGCGTAAGTATAAACGACCAAATGGGTGCGTTATTACTATATGAAAGTTGTAACTTCTCGGTGACGAGTAAGCAATATATATGCGTATATGCGGCGGATTTGAGACTAACGTCTTGTCTTTGTATATGTACAAGTTTTTAGTATGCTAGTCGCGGACTGACTATAGTAACAGGTGTGTACGAGTGTCCAAGTCGGGCACTAGTCTCGGCCTACGGGGTTGGGTCGTGACATTCTCATTTCTCCCCTTTTTATTAAGACAAAAGATAAATGCTTCTACTATTATTGGCAGAGTCTTGAAGAGGCACTAAATTCCAAATTAGTTAATAATTATCCTCTGAAGGACATTTTGACCATTTTGATATTATTATAATTATATTAAAGTGTGTCATTTGCTTCCTTGTCCACTATGCTGCATTTACCATTCACGTTAGGAGTATTATTTTCCTAATTACTCATTTGAGTAAATGGATGAATGTGGGCATTTGAAATTATATTAAAGAGTCACATTTACTCTTTCAGTTAGTGACCATAATAGGCAGTAATGGTTTGTCCCTTTTGGTCTTTCATTTTCCCACGTCTGAATATGGCCATTATGCCTTTTGAAACTTATCTTCCCATTATCACATTTACTACTCCATATTCTCATGGCTTATTACTCCACTCTCATTACAAGGATGATTTTCTTAGCTATAAATAGTTAGTTAATCTTATTTTGTGGGGTAGAGGAAAAACATATTGGAGAGTTCTTGGAAAAAGTGAGGAAAAACATATTGGAGAGTTCTTGGAAAAAGTGAGGAAATTAAAAGAGAGTTTATTTGGTTGAAGGAAGGTGTTCTTTTTGGTGGAGCTTTGGACTCAACATCTTGTGTAATTTATGAGTTATACCACATTAGCTGAATTTGTATCTGAGAGGGGACAAATCGAAAGATTGTTGTTGGACTCCCTAAGAGATTTGTTGCGGTAACTTGAATCTTTAGAGAGAACGAGATATCCGTCTCGATTCAATTTGAAGATATTTTATTTCTTCATTTTATTTTTCAATTGTAATTGTAATTTGGAAGAATATCATATATATATTTTCACCAACAATTTTAAGGAGTGTGATATATATATATATTGAAAAATCACATATATTGTCAAGTGGGAGATCTTAACAAACTATTGTCGGTTCCCGATGTTCTCATTTTAAGAGATGAATTTTTAAAAATACTTTTCTACTTAAGTCTTCTCAATATATTGGTCATTATAGAAACTCATAAACTTCAATACATGAATCCAACTCTATTATACAACATAATTAAGTCAAAATGAACAAGAAAAATGCTATTAATGAAAACAATACAATCCATCTAAAACACTATTCCGATAACATTAATACAATACTATATGATATAAAACGACACTCTACATACGGTCACCACGATTCACAATTGTTGTAGTTCTAATCTTGACCTTTGTGCGATTGATGTAATGAGAAACCCTATCATTAAGACTATCTCTTCTTTTTACAGGCTTTCTAATTGTGCCAGCACCACCACCATCATCAACACCAACACTTGATGTTGTTGTTCTCATCTTGTTCTTCACTCGATCAATATAACTAGAGAAGTAGCTGTCATTATTATTGCTATCGCTAGACTTGTTACCTGTTGGGAAAAAATTGAGGAGAGCAAGTCAACATTCAAATGTTTATCACTAAATAGGTACAAATAGATATAAATTGATGCATATTCTAAAATCATCAAAGAAAATTTGGTTCTTTCACTTCTTGTTGGCGGAGTGCTATACTAGAAGAAATAGGAAAATCGATGGGAATTTCAGGACCTTATTCCTTAAATCCTAAGATAGAGACATCGATACAACAAGAAGCTCAAAAGACCTCGAGTGTAATATATGTTATCGGAGAGATCCACATCACGTATTTAGCCTACTATACATGCAACTTCATTAATTTTATACTTTTTTGTTTAATTCCAAGTGCATGAACAAAGTAACAAGATCGTACTCTAACACATATGCATCTACCAAACCAATTAAAAAAGGCAATCTGGCACACTGAGTTTCCCCTATGCACAAGATTTGAAGAAGGGTCGGACCACATTGGGATTAGCATATATGCAACCTTAATTACCTTGCATTTTTCAAGAGGTTGTTTCATAAGCAGAACTGGAGCCAAAATTTAGAGTTTATGGATTTAAAAACGGACCCATAGTCATCAAGGTTCGCAAGTAAATATTTATACATATTTGATGAATTTCTTAATACAAATACAAAGGTCTAAGCAAAAGTAATTACTAGAGTCAGGATTTGTCCAAACCCGTAATTATCTCCCTTCGCCCTTTTCACGATTTGAATCTGTGACTTCCTAGTCACGTGGTCAAATATGGATTTAGGATTTGAACTTTATGAGTTTGAATAGCAGATTCTAGACAACTTATAATTTACTGAGTTGAAATTAATTATTTGCGATTATTTAGTAAATTTTTTAGTTAGCGCATATACAACTCCAAACTAAAGCTATTGAATTCGGATGAACCTACGAGTAGCATTCTGCATCGGCCGCCTACCCATGGCATGATGACAACAACTCTTACCTTTACGCAAAGGCACCCTCGAACCCCTTCACTTGCTATATCCTACACTAATACACTTAATATTCTAGGTCATGAACTAAACAAATATTGAAATACATGAATAAAGATAAACTGCCCAAAAATCACCTTTAATTTCCTGCTTTTGCTGAACTTTTCCTGGAGTGTGATTGTAATCTACAGGTACCATGTTTGGTCCAGAACCAGAAGCCATGGTTGATTTTGATTTCCCTTTTATTTCAATAGCAGAACTTGGGCTCTTCTGTTTTCGATTATCCCACTTGAAAATCTTCTTAAATTGGGAGTCGTTGGTGTTACTCTGGTAATTCTTTGCCATTTGATTCTTGAAATTTCAAGAAAAATAATGAAAATGGTAGTAATTTGTGAGTTGAGATTTTTGTTGAGAAGAGAAGGCTTGGATTAGAGCATATTAATAAGAGGAGATTATTAAGGAAATAAATAACAACTCCTTCTACATTAATTAATCATGTGATACATGTTTGTGTGAAAAGATTAGTCTTAGTCCCTGAATATTCTTCATAGCACAAAATATATGCCATTAAGAAATTGTTTGTCCGTCCATTTAAAATGAAAGTGTTTGAAGGTAAAAAGTTTAAGAAACGACAAAAGAAAGACTTTTGAAAAATTGTGTTCTTAGATATGTTTGTGACGGTAAAAATCATGTTCACGAGTTACTATTTCGACTAGTGGTCATCGAAAATTGTCACTAAATAATATTGAACGTCTATATATATATATCTATATATATAGACACACACACACACATACATTCATATATACATAAATAAATTTTTAATTTTATATATATGTAATTTTTTACTACTAGACAAAAATTGAACCTATTGCAAATCTTCGTATTTCAATATTAAGAAAGCATAACCTAGTAGCTTTGGTCCAAAACATATATTTGTTTTAAAAATTCAATTAATATGTACAAATTAAAAATTTAGAACCTAATGACTTAAAAACAACTATAATCCAAAACTCATAAATTTTAAAATTGTGAATCCGCCTTCCATCAAGTCATTAGGATAACATGAGAAGATTAATGTCAAATTACTTCTAAAATAGCCGTAATATGAACATGATTCTGGCTAGTGGCCTTGAGGAATCATATTCGTGACTTTCCCATGCTAATTTCTCTTTTAAGGAAAAGACAAATGCATCTACTGTTACGAAAGCATATACACACCAACAACAATATCGGGTTTGAATCTCACACAAGTGAGGTTTAAGATGAGTGGGGTGTACACGACCTTATCCCTATCTTGTGTGTTGCCGATAGAAAAACATTTTCAGAAAGATTTGACTAACACAAAAGTAAAATATGGTTAAAATACCGTAGAAAAGAAAAGTACTGACATGAAGAATAATTAAAAAAAAAGTATGAAAGCATATGTGTAAAAGCAAATGGATTGGACTGGCAAAGTGGAAACTGCATACAACTGTGCTCTTATGATAACTAAACATTATCAGCATATATAAAAGCAGTGGAATCAGGTTCTGAGAGCGGGGTGTCAAGCTGGACCAAAGTTGTGTTGATAATATCTCACTGTTGGTGTTGGATCTTGATTGGAGAGACTATAATGCTCTATGATTAGGGGACGCGTACGACGAATTTTATGCATTTTGTGTGGATCTATGTCACACAACTGAGTTTTTTTTTTTGGTTTCCTACCTGGTATCTTTTTGGTTTTCCATCCGGTATTGGGATCTTTCGTATTGAAGCTCGACTATATCGTGATTCGCACAGATATATGGCTCGTTTTGGGAGGAAGCGCCCCTACCAAGAATTTTTCCTGCAATCGGGGTTCGGCGGGAGCGTAAATTTGCTAAGAGTGTGCAAATTTTTTTCTCACATTTGTTAAGGGTGTGCTAAATTACATATATACTAATAATAGCTAACATTTAACCTATGTAAACCTCGTAATTTCAGGCGAAGAGTGTGCACTGGACCACCCTTCGCCTAAGGTGGCTCGGTCCATGGTTGAACTCGAGACTTCTGATTAAGGAAGGAGCAACCCCATCCTTACACCACATCCTTAGGTGGGACAACTGAGTTAATATACGAGTTTGGATTTAATTGTATATATCATTTGAGTTATTTTGTATCAGAATAACAACATTTTAAATAATGTGTTGTTGAAATAACTTTAACTATTAAGCAATGAGAGAAAAACATTTGTCTTCATTGATAAATTACAATGTTTCAATTGCCTGACATTGTGGGATTGGTCAAGTGAAATTCAAGAAGAGTTCCTTTTTTTTTTTTTTTTTGAACCAAGAAGAGTTTGGATAGAAGTTAAAATATATTCATTTTTTTTACTACTATCTAAAAAAGTGCAATCCAAAAGTTTTTTTTTTAAGTTACCCTATGTTTGAAGTGGTCTAAAATGGCGAAAACTTAAAAAGTGGTCCGAAGTGGTATTTGTGAACTTAGCCACCACGGGGTCATTCGCACAAATGCCTTATTCGGGGTGGTCTTTAATTTTTGTCCCTTATATTGTTAGTCTTTAATTTTCTTTCGGCTCTTTAAGACTTTGCTGCCTAAAATATATTTTCCCCGCTTTTTTAGGCCTATTTGAAAAAAGTTAGGCATTAAAAATTGTAAAGACCAACAATTATGAAGGCATAAAAAATTAAGACCAGTTATGCCTTATGAAGGCACAATCCTTGTTCGACATAAAAAAAGTTATGCCTTATAAGGCCTAATGTACATAACTAAGTTAGACCTTATATAAGGCCTAACTTTCGTGAAATCCTTAAATTATTTTTAGATCGAACCCGAACCTCGGGATATTTCTTTTTAGTGAAAAAAATTTAAAGACGCGAATTTGAGGGAAAAAAATTCCTTCAAAAAAATGGCCAACATGGACCTATTAAACTAAATACGGTTCAAAAAATTCGGATTGTTAATTTTGCCCCTCAAATTGCTGGTCTTTAATTTTTGTCCCTATTTCTCATTTAATAAAAAAATGTGGGCAAAAGTACCCTTATTCGCAAGTCTATGAAACCAGAGATTATGGGTTCAAACCCAGCAGAGTAAAAAAAAAAAAAAAAATTTGCAAGACAAGGTTTTCATAGAAACTATATCTTAAGGCATAATTATGTAGGATAGCTTAAATCTACAGAACTGTGCCGGACAAGGCATAGTTTCTATGTAACTACATAGACTATGCTTTGTTCGGCTAGTTTGTAAAATTAAGTTATGCTACAAAATTATCTTTGGAAAAAGCATATTACAGAACTATGCCTTAAGGCATAATTTTGCCTGAATAGACATATTTTCTATGAAAACTTTGCCTTACGAAATTGTTTTTTTTTTTTTTTTACTCTGCTGGAGTTCGAATCCAAAATTTCAAAGGTATTTTTGGCCATTTTTTTATTACTTAAAGTGCCGAGGGTCAAAATTAAAAACCAACGATTTGAGGGACCAAAATTAAAGACCACCCCGAAATAGGAAATTTGTGCGAAGGCTCCATTTAACTAAACCCAGCCCAAAATCTCAAACGCCGTCGTTTTCGTCCTCCCCTAAAACCCTAAACCCCTGTAAAAAATTGCAAAACATTTTCCACTTTCTGTTCTTCATTTTTCTCAGTTCTGTGTCTTTCTTCAATGGCGTCAGTTGTTTCTAGAAACTCAAATTCAAAGCGATTGCTTGCAGGTGCACCAAAATTATACCATGGACCTCATAGAAAATCCCCGAGTTAATTCCCTGGATGGTCACTTAAGTTTAGGGAATTTCCTATAAAAATCATTTTTGTTTCATTTAGGATAATAAAGTCACTCAAGTATCACTACTTTCCTCTAAAAGTACCTAAACACCTCAAAGTCTCATTCTCTCCTAGTTGGCATGCCATGTCATTAGAGCCCCATATTTTTTAAATAATAGACTTGTTTAACTCATCAAACTCATTTAATCAAATTCATATTTTATATCCAATCTAACATGAACCAGATTAAAAACGGCCAAGGAACAAACTAGCATGCAATCCAAATGAATTAGAATTAAAAGATGAATTCTTTAAATCTATAAATAAGTTTTAGAAATGAAAATGAAAATTAAAAAAATTGAATTTGAGTTACTCTAGAGCTTTAGTTTATATACTCTAGAGCTTTAGTTTATATATTGCTAGACATTAACATGACAAGTCGGAATATCTATATCATAACATGTAATAAATTAAGAATATATTATATTTCATATAAGACTAATAATATAATATTTCAAAATAAAAAATAAGAATAATAATATAATATTTTAAAACAAGTATTATAGTAATGAAAATTCTGAGAAATAAAAAGATCTCGAGGTATGGAAGGGAGATGCCAAAAATTATACACTACATACATAAAAATAAATAACTAAAAATAAAGAGGAAAAATTTGCATTGGATTTATTTTTAAAAATATACGATTTTATTAGATTTTTTAAAAGTTAAACCGATACGAATGTAATCTTTGTGTTATCTGTGTAATTCTATTTTAGTCTGGAAAGAATTTGTTGTTTAATGTGGAAAAACTATGCTATTTAAAAAAACTTGAATTTGAATAGAAAAATTAAATTACTTGCATTTTAATTTAAATTGAAAGATAATATATTTGAATCGGAATTTAAAGAAAACTTAGATTTGAAAAAGTGGCTTAATAGAAGTATAGTTTGATTCTTTTGCCGCTTTTTAACCAGGTCATATTTAATTGGGTATAAAATATAAATTTGATTGAATGAGTTTGATGAGTTAAATATGTCTATTATTAAAAAAAAATGGGGCTTTAGTGATATGGCATGCCAACTAGGAGAGAAGGAGACTTTTGAGGTGTTTAGGTACTTTTTAGGGAAAGTAGTGATACATGAGTGACCTTATTGTCCTAAATGAAACAAAAGTGACTTTTGTAGGAAATTTTCTAAACTTGAATGACCATCCAAGGAATTAACTCGAAATTCCCATTTTTTAATTTTTAAATATAAGGAAAACTTAAGCGACTTGGCAAATATTCAGACTGTATTTACATACATATCTATAATTTAAAAAAATTACGAAATGTAGCTTCATTTTGGATTCTATAGTAAATAAACAATACACGCATAAACAATCATGAAATAAGAATTTCATCCCTTGTTTGGTTACTAATCTCGAGATAAGTTATATAAGGATTAGAAATGGTGCCATGACAAGCTATTCCTGTCAGATAGTGGAATAATAGTATCAAGATCATTTGTTATACCCGGATAAATAAACAAGATGACAAAAATACCACGAGGTCTTTCAAACCCTTTTTCTACTAAATTAGGTGGAACATCTTCTTGCAAACGAACAATTCCTTCTTAGAAATTATGCAATACATGTCACTATTTTTTAATACAACAAACGAAATAGTCAATAAGATATAATACTAGGATGACTAATCCCATCATAACTAATCTCAATATAACTACCCTCAGCATGACCAATCCCAAACTTAACTTGTTTTCAAACCAAACAACCCCTGACAATGATCCCAAAATCGAATATTTTTAAAAAGGGAAAAGGGTCAAAAATGTCCCTCTACTTTGGGAAAAGGGCTAAAAATATCTTCCGTTACAAATTTGGGTCAAAAATACCCCTTTCATCATTAAAGTTTTCAAATATATCCCTATCTTAATGGAAATCCCCAAATTCCCCAAAATAACCCGATTTCATTTTTAAATCCGCTCCATTTAAACCCGACCCAACTACATAAAAAACCTATATGCGACCAACTTGTTCCCGAGTCCTACATCTATAGCCACTAGGCATAGAAGCGGTTAACCCATATGGGTTTTTTATCTAGTTGAGTCTGATTTAAATGAAGCGGGTTTGAAAATGAAATCAGGTTAGTTAGTGATTTCTGTTAACACAAGGGTATATTTGAAAACTTTAATAATGGGAGCGATATTTTTGATCTAAATTTGTAATGGAAGATATAAAACAAAAACAAATGCAGCCCAATTTAACTAAACCCGGCCCACAAGCTCCAATTAAGGTCATCCAAAACGCTGTCGTTCCTGTACTCACCTAAAACCCTAAACCTCAGTAAAATCCAAAACATTTTCCACTTTGCATTCTTCATTTTAGTCTTTCATCAATGGCGTCAGTTGTTTTAAGAAACTCAAATTCTAAGAGATTGTTTGCAGGTGCACCACAATTATACTACTCCTGTTGTAGAGGATCAGTGCCCCAAACCATAAATGGAAATGATCATCCGTGGTGGAGATCCATGGCTACATTCACTCGAACGTAAGATTAATGTTTTTTTTATTGTTTAGTGATTTGTAATTATTTAAGAATATATAGAAATTGTAGTTTAAGGGTGTGTTTGGGATGACGAGAAAATGTTTTCTCGGAAAATAAGTGATTTTACTACTCATTTTCTTGTGTTTGGTACGCAAGTTGAAAAATGTCATTTTAAGAGCATTTGCATATAAAGAAAAACAACTATGAGATTTTTGAATTCGGTGAGTAACTTCTGGTGGTGGAGTAGCCGGGGGGGGGGGTAGGCGGGGTGGGTGTAGGTGGGAATGGGGGCAGTCAGGTGGTGTGGTAAGGGGTGGGGTAGGTGGTGTGGTAAGGGGTGGGGGTAGGTAGTGGTAGGCGGGGGAATGGGGGGTGGGTGGGGTATGATAGTGCGGGGTGGGTTGCGGATGCGATGGTGTGTTTTTATTGATGCAAAAAATGTTTTCCCTCAAACTTTTAAGGAAATTTTTTCTCATATTTGGAGGAAAATACTTTCCTGCCTACAAAAAGCAGGGGATTTGCCTTCTGGGTCGAGCTCGTCGCACGGGGCTTGCCTAGTGCGGGTTATCTCTTCTGTGTGGTTTGCTAGCTATTGCACAGAAGCGGGGTTTACCCTGTGCGCACCCGAAAGGTAGCGGCTGCGGGTTCCCTTGTCATAAAAAAAAGGATATTTAGTGCAACCAAACAAGGGTAAATAGGAAAATATTTTCCGTCATACCAAACACACCCTAAAAGGCAACATTATGTTGTGTTAGGATGAAAGGAAGTTCGAATAGAGGAGAAGGAGAATGTATATAGATGATTGATATGCCCAACCTTGGCTAGCTTCGAATTGAGTAGATGCACAAGGGATAAACCGTTGCCCAAGTATTTGAGACCATTGTGGTCTCAAATACTTGGGCAATTGTTTATCCCTTGTGTTACAGGTGCCTTCACTCGGATGTAAGATTAGATTTTTATTATTGCAATGATATGCATTTATAAAAAACCAACAATAACAACCACATACACAGTGTAATCGCACAAGTGGAGTCTGGGGAGGGTAGTGTGTACACAGATCTTGCCCCTACCTTGGGAGGTAGAAAGGTTGTTTCCGATAGAGTAAAAGCATTTCAAAGCAGTTCGAAAAAAGAAAACAAGGGCAGTGAGGGAGCTATATACATTTATAAAAAACACTTTTTAAAGGCAAAACTTGTGTTAGAATAAAATGAAGTCTGAATAGAGGAGAATGTATATAGATGATTGATATGCCCAATCTTGGCTCGCTTCGAGTTGACGTGTAGTTGATTGATTGATCAGAGTATGCGAGCACTCATTTTAATAGTTTGCTTGTTGGTCCATGGCTACTTTCAGTTGAATGTAAGATTGAAATTTTATTGTTTAGAGATTTGTAACTGTTGTGGAAACAGCCTCTTGCAGAAATGCAGGTTAAGGCTGCGTACAATAGACCCTTGTGGTCCGGCTCTTCCCTGGACCCTCCCGCATAGCGATAGCTTAGAAACTTGTGGCTTGACCTCTTTGCAGAAATGCGGAGTTCTGCGTACAATCAGGACCCTTGTGGTCCTGGCTCCCCGGACCGCATAGCGATAGCTTAGGGCTGCCCTTTTTTTTAATTTTATTTTTTATAGAGATTTGTAAGTTGTAACAGTTAGGATCGGGCTACTCAGCAATAACGATACACATTTATGAAAACCGCCTTTGTAAAGGCAAAGCTATGTTGGTTAATAAAAAAAACTATCTTGTGTTAGAATAAAATGAAATTCGAATAGAGCAGAATGTATATAGATGATTGGTTGGCTAGCTTTGGATTGAGGTGTAGTTGATTGATTGATTAAAGTATGCAAGAAGTCGTTTTAATAATTCAGTTTGTTGAAAGGATTCTTCTTTAATTCCATTTAAATGATATATATTGTTCATGAAATATGGAGATTTGTGGGTTTCTCTTTTCTGGTTCGATAGAAATATGAATATCAAGGAGAAATGCCAAGTCGTCACGTAAACAATTAACAAATTACGTATCAATCCTTAAGTAGGTGGGGTTCAGCTATATGAGTCCGTGATACCTGTTCTGCTCTACTTGGGCCCATATTTCTGTTCCATCTGTTTTCAGTTGACTATGCCAAACTGAGATTGAAAATTGCACCAGGCGATTTCTGTTCTCATCTAATAACATCTTTTGGATTCCTGCAGAAAACCTCATGTTAATGTGGGAACTATCGGCCATGTTGATCATGGAAAGACTACTTTAACAGCCGCAATTACAAAGGTAAGGTTGGTTAGTCTTGGTATTTGTTATTTTGCCCTCCCTCTGTTTGCGACAATTTTCCTTTTCTCCTCATTCAGTTATCTAATCAATCCGTGACACGAGAAGAACCTGTCCCTTGTCTAGGTCCTAGCAGAAGAAGGAAAAGCAAAGGCTGTTGCTTTTGATGAAATTGATAAAGCTCCTGAAGAGAAAAAGAGAGGAATCACTATTGCTACGGTAGGGATGTTACACCATTTTATTGACATCCTCTCTTTAATTCTTTCTTTTGACACTGGAACTGATTGTAGGCCCATGTGGAGTATGAGACGGCTAAAAGGCACTATGCTCATGTCGATTGCCCCGGACACGCTGACTATGTTAAAGTAAGATGCATTACCTACCTATTTTGATGCGATTCTCTCATTTATTGTACTTTGTAATTTTAATTGCATATTGCATAGATCTTTTTGTTACTTATTAAAGTTAGTGCTTATTATGTAGGGAATACTTAGTAATGGCAATCTAGGAAATACTTAATATCAAGCTTATCTAAGCTTAAAAAAAACAATGTGTATGCAATTAATTCTGTATCACGGGTCGTTTCTTTTAACGGATTATGATGGTCTATAACAATAATCATTAAAGGAAGACTGTAATTGGTTTCCCAAGATTTAAGTTGTAAGGTTTGAGCAGAAAGATAGCACTCGTAGATTCAAATTAGTTAACACATTGAAAGTGGTCATTTTCTCTATCTGCGGTGGAAAACTAGTATAGAAGGTATAATCCTTAGATCTTCTTTGTCTAGAAAACTACTTTTAAAAGCACTTTTTATTGTTGCTCCCCTACCCGACACTAGCTGTAGGGTAATCCCCTTTTAAATGCTCTTACACAATGGAGTTAGTGGTACATTCTTTACCATTAGAAGATAAAAAGTAGTAACTACAACAACAACAACAAACCCAGTGTGGTCCTACAAGTGGGGTCTGGGGAGGATAGGATGTACACAGACCTTATCTCTACCTTTGTGAGGTAGAGAGGCTATTTCCAGTAGACCCTCGGCTCAGAAAAAGTACCTGGAACAATAATATCAGAAAGAGATAGCAAAATAACAAGATATAGAGAGACATATGGCAACATATAGTAATGCACATCCAGGAATAAGAGATTGCGTGATACTGATATATTACTACTAAAAGGAAAAGAGGAGAGGAGGAGACCCGCCCCCTCTCTCCCCACACAGAAGTCGACAACACTTAGCTACCTTCTAACCTTCTACCCTAATCTTCGACCTCCATACCTTCCTATCTTGGGTCATGTCCTCAATCAGCTGAAGTTGTGCCATGTCCTGTCTAATCACCTCCCCCAGTTCTTCTTCGGCCTACCTCTACCTCTCCTAACTCCTGCTACCTCCAACCTCTTGCACCTCCTTTTCACATGCCCGAACCACCTCAGCCTCGCTTCCCTCATCTTGTCTACCACTCCCACTTTGTCCCGTATAACTTTATTTCCAATCAAACCTCTCTGAGTATGACCACACATCCATCTGAGCATCCTCATCTCAGCTACCTTCATCTTCTGGATGTGGGCATTCTTGACTGGCCAGCACTCTGCCCCATACAACAATCTTTGGTCTAACCTCCGCTTTGTATATTTTGATATTGGTATGCTTTTCAAGATAGTTTCAATTTGATTGAAAAGGTTTGGTTTGATGTGATTAACTTTTAAGCACATACATGGAGCTTACTTTGTATAAACAATTACTACTAGTGTTTAAATGTGGCATGTTATTCTTAGTGTGCAGATTTCAAAAGCAATTATCCATTTGTTTCTATGTATTAATTTGACCAACTTTTGAAATAAAATTCTATGATGTTTGATTCTCTTAAAGATAAAACTTGTAGGTTTTGGAAGTATATGAAAAGTACAAGTTGAGAACTTCTGCAGTTCGAATCATAAAGGGATCTTAACTAGTCCTTAGTCAAGAGAAGGGGTGGTCTAGTAGAAGACACCCTCCATTGTTATCTATAAGATCGAGAGTTCCAGTCACGAAGAGGAAAAAGGGGCAATCCATTGTTGGATCCTGGGGAGGTTTTTTTTGGAGGGGTGGGATTTACCGTATCCCCTTAAAAGTAGTAAAAAATCAGAAAATGGAATTAGTTTGGCTCTTAAGAAGCTAAAAGTCACATTTTTTTGGAGTCTTAGGCTGTCCTGACTCAACAGAATTTACAAAGGTGACGGATGAGTCTTTGCAGTAGATGCCTGCTGTGTGAAAAGAGCGAAAAGGAAACTAGTGTTGTTTTTCCTCTGTAGCTTTGCTACTCAGATATGGAACCTGTTCCTTAATCTCTTCCAGGTCAGTTGGGTTATGCCGAGAACCATTAAACAACTGCTACAGATCTGGACTGGAAGGGCATAGGGAACGGGAAGAGGAAGATATGGGAGACCATCCCTGCATGTGTTTGGCGGGTGATTTGGAATGAGAGGAAGCAAATATGATAATATTTACACTCTGAAATACTGATTTGTTTCCTTTTTGGGGTTTTGGTGTAGACTAGAAGATGTTAATACAGTCGATAGGATGATATATTTTGTCAGCTTCCTCCAGTAATTGTAAAGGATCTAGTCTTTACGTAATTTTTGACACAATCTTTGTGCTTCATTTATACAACCTTACCATTCTAAAAAAAGTAACTATCTTTTGGGACAGTGTGTGATAGTTAAAGCATGCCAGCTAGTAATGCATCCGTTTGAACTACCTCTTTAGATAATTTTGTCCGATATTGTGGGTTATGCTTGTCAATGTAAAAAACTTGATTTCCAATACAAGATAATAATTCCCTTTTTCCTAATACAAACTCCCATTTTATCCTCTCATAATTTCTTTTCCACCCTCTCATAATTTCTTTTTCCACAGAATATGATTACTGGAGCTGCCCAGATGGATGGTGGTATTCTAGTCGTATCTGCTCCTGATGGACCCATGCCACAAACAAAAGAGCATATTCTGCTTGCACGCCAGGTGGATATGTGTCAGCTTGTGGATGGATAGACTAGTCAAATAACTGAAAGCTCCATGCCGTGATTCTAATTTTACTCTGTGCCTACATTTCACAGGTAGGTGTACCATCACTTGTGTGCTTCTTAAACAAGTGTGATGCTGTTGACGATCCAGAACTCCTGGAACTTGTGGAATTGGAACTCCGAGGTAATCAGCTTTGACGACACTTGTGAATTTTATTGCATTTTGAAATCTTGTAACTGCCTTAATATCTTTGCTAAATTTCCTTACAAGAGTTTTCCTTTTCTGCAGAGCTGCTTAGTTTTTACAAATTTCCTGGTGATGACATCCCTATCATTCGTGGCTCAGCTCTGTCTGCACTACAGAGTACAAATGAAGAACTTGGGAAAAAAGCTATTCTGAAGTTGATGGAGGCTGTAGATGAATATATCCCTGATCCAGTGCGTCAGCTTGATAAACCATTCTTAATGCCAATAGAAGATGTATTTTCGATTCAGGTATTTAGATGTTCTTTAACTTTGTGGTTTTCAAGAGTTCTTTTTCAGAACCATCTTTTAAACTTCAACTTCGCTTTCAAGTTTCTAATTTTCTTATTTTATGTTTTCAAAGCTTAAACAAATTCTTTGCTGCAAAACTAAGGGGAGAAAAAGAAAAAATATCTGCTGGAATCAGAAAAGCAAATTAATGCTTCTTCAGTGCTTGGCTCTGGTATTCATTATTAGTATTTTTTTTGTTGATTGTTTCCTCTTTATGTTTAGGGACGTGGAACTGTTGCTACTGGCCGTGTGGAACAAGGAACCATAAAAGTTGGAGAGGATGTGGAGATTTTAGGGCTGATGCAGGTAACATGTAATCCTTTTGTTTTTATGTTTCATCTGGGATGGGAGGCAATGGCTATTTCATAATTTGACTATTATTTTCCAGGGGCAGTTATCTGGATTATATCTGCTTGTTCTCCCTGTTTGGGTTGAAATTGTCGAGGACAAAAATAACATGATTGTCATCACCTGATTAATAACCAAATAACTTTTGCTTTATCTCATTGGCATTATGGGCTATTGGATAGGATTCTACGCATCTTACTGTTAAAACTTAAAAGTAAAAGCCAATGGATTAGATAGGTTGTACTATATAATTATCAGGTTTGACGACCTGCTCTAGTCATGGGTTTGGCAGTTTGGCTGAGGTTGTCTGCTTTTCTGATGGTTAAGATGCTTGACCCAAATGGCAATCTTAGCTGGCTTTGAAGTTTTAACAGCTCTGATTCCTTTGTTAAATATCTGGTACATGATAAAGTATGTAATTCTGCTCTTTGTAACACATGCTCCTAATACCATTTTTTTTTTTTTGTAGGGAAATTTAAAATCTACAGTTACAGGTGTTGAAATGTTCAAGAAGAGCTTGGATCATGGACAAGTAAAAATCTGAACTGATCTTTATCACTTTTCTAAGAGTTTCTTACCGCATTAATTGATCTTTCTTCCTATTTTTTAAAATATTCTTATTAGGCTGGTGATAATGTTGGCCTTCTTCTTCGTGGCTTGAAAAGAGACGACATTATGCGAGGAATGGTACGTTTGAAATTCCATTTCCACTAGTTGGACTTTTTGTGGCCAGTTTGTGGCGAGCTGCTGTGACTTTCTTCATAGAACTTCTTACCTGTCTTCATCTTTATTTTCCATTTATTCTAGCCCTACAGTTGTAGAATTCATGTTATATTCCTATCGTTTGAAATTTATTAATATCAGTCTGGAATCGGGTTCCTTTTTGCAATTTTAGTTGCAATTTCTTGGCTCAGTTTTCCACCTTAACGACAGAAAGTGGGAGTAATCAAATTCTATTTAATCTTGTGGTGATTGTTTCAAGTATGTACTGTAATTTATGATGAAGTTGGAGTCTGAAGTCCTACAAAAATAATGACTTACTTTTACGTACATATTTTGCAAAAGTTTATAGGCCTTTTGCTTTATAGGTGATTGCAAAGCCTGGAAGTGTGAAAACATGCAAGAGATTTGAGGCAGAGATATATGTACTTACAAAGGATGAAGGCGGCCGACACACTGCCTTCTTCTCAAATTATATGCCTCAGTTTTACATGAGGACGGCTGACATCACTGGAAAAGTAGAGTTGCCTGAAAATGTCAAGATGGTTATGCCCGGGGATAATGTTACTGCTACTTTTGAGCTCATGTCTCCAGTTCCCCTTGATGCAGGTGAGTAAATTCTTCAGGCTTTTGGTTTTCTATTGAAGCAATTATTTTGTAGAATTTTCTGATTATACTAGACTTATTTTGCCCCTTTGAAACAATGATATATTCAAAAAGTCCATTATGATTAGAGAATTACAATTCGTTCTAGTGGCAGAAGAGATAATCTTTACAAATCACCTTGCTTGGGCTGATGGTGTTGCTTTTACAAGGGATTTGCCTTCACCGATTGTTACGGTCTCACTACTGATTTGATAATCATATTCTCAAATTAATTGGATTCATGATTTTCACAAACTTCGTGCCCACCGTTATGCTTCTATTACATCTAGATTAACATGGTACCGCCTCACTGGCCCAATACCGTGCAAGATAACGGGGTTGATGAATTTGATTATCTGATAATTTGGGGACTTGGGGATTCTTTGATGCACTTGTGACTGACTGATGACTAGGTCAGGCAAGAAATAGTTTTCTGCATTGTAAAGCCAATTTTTTAATGTTAACCATGGTGTAACTCAGTTTGCTTGCGCCTCGAATAATTCGACGGGGTACCCGCTACTTCCACCAGAATAGTACTGAGTAACTCTGTCCAACAAGGCTGGACAGATGGAAAGAGATAGCCTATTGTTTCTCCGGTGTTTGCATTTGAAAAGAATGAAATAGGTGTTGGGTGTTCAATGTCTCTGATGTTACGGGGTATATATGATACTTTTAGGCAGCTTACAAAATGTTTTTCTTTCTGTCAATTGTATCCTAACATGCTCTTGGAAAGTAGTATGAATATATGCTTCTCAATTAGGCTGTGTTATCCCAGTCTAGTGATTTATATTTTAGACATGATACTCAGTTTACGTGTTTTTTTAATCTCGTATCATGGAACAATTCTGATTGTTTCGATGCTATTTTATGCACAAATTTGCAGGACAAAGATTTGCTTTGAGAGAAGGAGGCAGAACAGTTGGCGCCGGGGTTGTTTCAAAAGTTCTAAGCTGAGGATTCATGATTTAGGTGATTTTAGGTTCACTCTGGTTTTCTCCCTAGACAGATTGATGAAGGAAGACTTAATTGGTTAATTGTGGAAATACAAGACTTGAAAATTGCTGATGTAGTATTTCATTTGATGCAAATATTTTTTATTGAAGTGTCAAAAGAATCCAAGTTTTGTCAATTGAATATACCAGAAAAGGAGTCCACCTTGTCTTACCTCATAAGTCATCAGATTAAACTTGTGCTTATAAATCAGATTTTTTGGTATTAATAATAATATAAGCTCTTTGCATTTATTTGGAATTCCTTGCTAATTTCTTGAAGGAGTTAATTTGCTTTTTGTTATTCAACTGTGTTGTATATGATCTGATTAATTAGTGCAAGGGGTGATTTCAATACTTTTCCTTCACATTTACTCATGATAGCACTCTCTTACAATTATTAGTTGTTTACGTGCACTTCGACTAATCTGCCCAGTACTTGTTACTACTTCTCACCAGAACAAGTATGAAATAACTGTCTACCAAAACTCATATGACAAGAAATCAGCTAGTTGGTTTTTCCTTTTTTTGCTTTTGCTGAGACTTGAATTGTGATTTTGACCTTTGACTGCTAAGATGCCTAGGCCACACCCTTGGGTGCTTCTATAAATTAAGCAATAGATATGTATTAGACCGTCTTTTGGATGTGCTAATATTGAGAATTGAACGTTTCTTTTTGATAGTATATCATAACGTTTTCAATTTGTTAAATCAAGAGTCATCGAGACATGAATTATTTACACTGACAAAAGGGTAAGATATGAATGCCCAAGTGTTCCGTATAAGTGATAACATCGTGCACACCCGGGATTTTCGCTGGCTCAAAATTCCTTAAGGGGGTTCAAGGCGCATATATAAAAAAATTTAAAAAACAATTTTTTTTCCTTCGGATGAACATGAGCCCGACTTATAAGGTTCTTATCACTAAACACGTTATACTGTACTTTTAAAGTTATTAGTTTTTAAATAATATTTGTTGAAATTTTAATTGTTTTCACATATAGATCTGTTTTCAAATGAATCTATAATCAGCATGTTGCATTTGCCCTAATCATCGGGCATCTTCTATTATGTACTTAAATGAGAAAAACAAACTTATGACAAAATCGGCCTGAGACACGTCCTGGTTGGTATGTATTGATAGTGTAAAAGAATTTTCGCAATTAGTATAATTTAATCTATTTTTAGTATCTTTTGCCTTAAATATATACTTATAAAAGGTAATTACCTATAACTATCTTTAAAATAATTTGATAGCATAATTTATTAGGGATATCGTGAGTGCATAGAATCTTAATTTCGCATAGGATATCACACGTCTTATTTGTTCCCCTTGACACAATTCTATTTAAGTTAACAATATCTCCTAAGTAACTCTTTAATGAGTAGAAACTCTCATGTAAGAAACAAATTTGAAAAGTAATAAACGTAATATACTGATAAGATATTTGATTTCTTCTTTTAATTTCCACATTAATGAATTTCCATTGTGAAATGATCTCTAAAAGGACCAAATCTTCACTTACCATTACTTACCATAGATAAAATCTTTGAAATTATATTCATGGGTTTGCATAATCTCATTATAAAAAAACCTAGCACTCCTCTTCATCATAATCTCTCTTTAATTTCTTCCTTTCTTCCATTTGCAATTTCAATATATTCTGAGGTTAGTTTTCTCCACATATATTCGAATATCCCCTTGATTCCTTTAGAAAGGTGAGCCAGAATTTGAAGTTTATGGATTAGGGATTTTAGTGTTTTTAAGTTGCTGAGTTTTAAATTAATAATTTGTACATATTTAATGATTTCTTAAGACATACGGGACAAAAGTTACAGAGTCCGATTGACCTGCAAACAATACTCTAGCTCCGCCCCTATTCCCATGCATTTTTTAATTGTGAACTAATTGTAAATCCATTTTACATAATCATTATGCATGCAGCAAGCAAGAAAAAGATTCTTGAATGTTTTAATTATTAATAGTATGTATATATCGTTATTCTCGCTGATCTTGTTTTTATACTTACCAGTTGTTTAGACACCAGCAAATAATTTCAATGGAGCCCTTTGCAGACGTGGTAAGAAAAGAAACTTTTCTAATCTTTAGTTTTTTCTCTTGTATATTTGTAGTTAATTGTAAACCGTCTATACTATCTAAATGTACCGTTCTTAAACTCCATTTCACGAAAAATATTTTTCTAAATAAGGAGATTTTGGAAGTTTGGTCCAACAGACTCTAATATTGAAGGGTGCCAATGTACACCCTCCAAGAGTCTACGTGCTTTCATTGATTTTTTATTTCTATTTTATGTTTGGCATTTATTTTCATTTTTGTATGTAGAGTTGCAATTTGAAAGTCAACATCCATTGCGATTCCTGCAAGATGAAGATGATGGAAGTGCTACACTCTATACGAGGTAATTAGTGTAAATTTGTTTAATGTAGTCTACCATGTTAATGTTATATAGGTTGGTTATCAATTTTATTATGTTTTCGAGTTACTAATTAGACTAGGTTCCCAATCTATCATAGAGATTTACATGTTTTATGTTGTAAATGACCTAATTATATATTAACGCATAAAACTTAAACTCTTTACAAATATGTTTGACATGAAAGAATGGAGTTGATTCTAGCGATTTAGATCGAGGTTTTGAAATATCATGAAGAATATTAAGAACAGAGGTGAATGCACGCATTTGTCATGACAAGTGCCTTCATGAGTTATATATGTAAAGTATAAAATCTCTTTAAAATATTTATTCACGCTTTTTACTAAGTATTCACTTAATGTCACAAAATAAGTTAAAGTATAATCATATTTCGTACCCGATTGGCTCTTGATTCTGAATTCGCCTCTGTTTACAGGAGTGTATGCATTGACAATAGATGCAGAAACAGGAATAGCAAATGTTTGTGGAGAGGTGGATCCAAACAGATTGTTAGCAGCATTGGCAAGGTCAGGGCAACATGCAGAACTAATAAATGTGAAATTGAAGCATCCTGCTCTTAGTAATCCAAGAAGTCAATATGGACACAATAATTATGACCATGGCCATGGCTATAATAACTACAATAATGCACTTGATGGACCCTATGGCTCCAACCATTCAAATGCATTGGATGAGCCAAGCTCTTACTATCCTACTAGAAGAGCCATGGTTGATCAACCTTACTATGGTTCGAGCTATCGCAACTCTTCTCCTCATGCTGAGTACTATGGATCGTCGTCGTACCTGAACCAACCTCTGATCGTGGATCATGTCATAAGAGAAGAACCGATGAACTGGTGCAGTATTATGTGATGAGGAGGTGGATCTTAGATGTAGACTTAACGAGTTTAACATTTAAGGTTTTAGCACTGAACTCGTTGTACTTTTAAAAAGACGGTTCAGAATCTACTGTTTATTGAAATTTTAGCACTGAACTCATTGTATTTTTGAAATGTTGGTTCAGAATCTATTGTTTGTTGAAATTTTGGTGTTTTTTCATATGTATATCTATGTTATGTGTCTGAAATAATGTGTCAGTCGGACCCAATGCCTGGTTTATTTAATGTTTGCACATATGGTCTTTGAGGGGTTTAACATTTAAGTTTTTTAGCATTGCACTCATTGTACTTTTGGAATTATGAATTCAGAATCCGTTGGTTGTTGAAATTTTAGCGATTTTTTCATATGTATATCTATGTTATGTGTCCGAAATAATGTGTTCGGTTGGACGCGATGAACCGTTTATTTAACAATTTGCAGCGGCCTTCTCTTATGCTAGTTCTTCTAATTTCCGTTTTATTAAATATATCTTTCAAGAACTGATCAATCGGATGATTTGAAAGATTTAAAACATTGCACACATGGCTATCTCTTGAGAATATATATGAACTTCTCACATTCTTCTTTTTGGTACTTTGATGAGCAGCTCCGGTGCTCGATCTTGTGTTTGAGGTATGAGTAGAATCATGATAAAAAAAGGTATGGTGGTTGTATAATTTTCAAGCGGAAAGTCTACCATTTTTAAAATAGATTGAGGTACAGAAGCCACTGAAATCACTGACCATTTGAATTACAAGGTTCGAATTTGTATTTGTACATATTTAGGGAGAATTTTAAAAATATAAAATTACTGAATTCAGCCGAATCCGTAAGCGCATCCGTCCCTGTTCTTCTTAAGTCAAAAGAAAACCAAACAAGAATCTCATGGATGTATTATTTTGTATGTCGGTGTTATCTCTATAGAGTCATTTTCAGTTTGCTCGGATGTAATTCATTGCAAGTTTTTAAGTTTGCACGCAATTGACAATTTAGCCTCTTTATTTCTAGATAAATCTAAAATGAGATAGGCAATTGATCTATTTAAGTACTACTCCTAGCATTATCACTAGTATTATCTTAGTCAAGTAGTAGTTGCATATCTGATTTTAATATGCGTCTAATTCATCAAAGGTCAAAGGTTATGCGTAGTACACACGCTTAAATAGGACGTGTTTATAAGAATAACTTTTTAAGTATAATAGTTATGCGATGGATACTCTAATCTATTTTATACTTATAAAAGATAAAGTGATGAGGTCCATAGAACTTCCACTAAAGTATACATTTATAACCAACTAATACGTTGGTAATTTTTCCCATTAATTTGTGTTTCATATAGAGCAATATAATAATTGTGCATTAATCCGAAGCAAAACGGAGTTGGTTATATAAATCCTCATATTCTGTGACGTACCATTTAAAGCATGTCTTTTGTTCAATCTTCTTTATAAAAAAGAGCACATCCTAAATATATTTTAAGGATTCACCATAAGTTGATTAGTTGTATACTAGTTGCCAACTATCGCAACTCTCTCTTGCTTAAACTCATCGCATTTTATTTTCCTCTAATTTAATTGAAGCTACATGCATCTTATCTATTTACGAGGTCAGTAATATGAAGTTCACACAAATAAATTTTTGTTTCATATAGCCAAACATTAAAATAGAGTAAAAGAAAGAGATAAGGGTGAAAAACACACCTAAACTATCACTATATAGTTAGCAAAACACACCTAGACGGCACAGGGGCGGCTTAAGAATATTAGGGGCCTAAAGCTAAACTTCAATAAAATGGCTTATTAAAAAAAAATAAAAAATTGAGTAACTTGATTCATATTGACATACTTGAATTTTGATACTGATTAAAAAATAATATTGCTATACTATTATGAGGTAAAAATTTAAATTTTTTAAAATTTAAAGAAAACGATAGTAGTAAGTTGATAACTTGATATCAAAATAAAATTCTATTGTTTCAGTTTAAACTTTAAACTATTATTTTATCTTTACCGAGATGATTTATAACAACACAAATATTTACGGCTTGTTTTATATCACAATTTTTTTTAAAAAAAATCTTTCTTAAATTTCATATCAAGTTAAATTATATCACATAAAATAAAACGTAGAGGATATTAACTTAAAAAGGGGCCCTAAAAAATTGGGGGCCTCAAGCCATGGCTTGACTTGCTTGGTCCTTGAGCCGGCACTAGCTGACTGTGACTAAATGTTCGAACTCAATCTCCAAAACGCGAGTGAAGCTTATTTTTCCCCAAAAAATTCGTCCATTTGGCATATGTAATGGATATATGAGCTGACTCATTATTTTTTCTATTTTTTTTTAATTTTTCAATTAATTATCTAAAACCCTAAGCTCTCCCCCTTCTTCTTCTTCTTCTTCTTCTTCTTCTTCTTCATCATCATTTCAACTATTTTTCTTCATTTTTTTTATCTGGTGTAGATGTTCTCGTTTATTTCTTCTTCATTTATCAGCCTTCTTCTTCATTTTCTTCTTTTGTAAGGGCGAATCAAAAGAACCCTAACTTTTCTTTTTTAGAAAATTGGCAACTAATATGGAATTCATGACGAAATTAGAGCTTAATGGGGGAAAGCAAGACACCAACCATGGCTGAGACGAGACCACTGTCGGAGAAGAAGAGAATCTCCTGCGAGAATTTTACAAACAACTGAGACCCATTAATTTTTACAATGACCCGTGTTTTTTAATTTTACCCAAATATATTACCCCTTAACTTTTAACCTTTATTTATCCATGTGGAATTAACTTCTGCCACAGTGGGATTATTTATCCACGTGGAGTGCCACATGGCACGATTTTTAAAACACAAAAAGAGAGTGCAGTACACGCACCAACATATATAAGTCCAGGTATCACTACAAAAAATTGGGTAATTTGCGGAGGTTAAAAGTTACAATTTGCGGAGGTTTTAGCCTCCACTATTTGCTAGCGGAAGTTAAAAACTCCACGAATTGCAATTTTCAACCTCCGCAAATTACCCATTTTTTTGTTGTGTATGTTTTGCTAACTATATAGTGATAGTTTCGGTGTGTTTTGCTCACTTTAGATAGTTCAACTCCTGTGTTTTCTCCGTAAGTTACTTATGCTCACTTATCTTTAAAAACTCAGAATTTCCATTTTTAATAAACATTTGGTGTTCGAAATTCATTAACTTAATTAATTCAAAATTTTCGCTATGACTTTGCTCCGTATGAGGAGCTTTTCACAATAGGCTTAACACATAGGTAGCCTCTTAAAATTAGATATTTCATTAAGACATTCACTCTGTTCTAATTGAACACCTCAACACCTAATAAAATGTTTCAATTAGATATTTTGGTTTAAATTTTAATTGTTTTTACGTGTGTTTTGATTCGTTTATTAGGTAGTTAAGTTAACCACATAAAATATTTAGTCTCTTTTAATTATTCGCATTCGCCTCAATAAGCCGTAGAATTTTAAATATTTTCTACTTGAGGTTGATGCGTATAACTAAAGGAGATGAAATATTTTATGTGGTTAACTCCGCTATTTAATAGACGAATGAAAATACATGCAAACGTTCTTTTAATATTTGAACCGGAAGTGCCAAATTGGAACACTTTATTAAATGTTGAATTGTTCAATTGAAACAAAGCTTAGTTCGAGTATTTAATGAATTATTCTGTTACGTCTAAGGACTAATTATGTATTAAGCGAAAAAAGTATATATAGACCCGCCACTATTTTTCTTCAGTGCACACAAGCTCCCACATAAATTGGGAACTTGAGAAGTGTTTATACTACTTATTTTACTAAAATGGGAATTTGGAAAGTGTTTACACTGCTTATTTTCTTACGTTGTTATTATATTTCTCAGAAATTCAATCCTCTTTACCCTCCAAAAGACAAAAAAAATATTAAAAAGAACAACGGCAAAACTGTCTCATTTCGAATAGTTCAAGGACAAAATTGATCTATTTTTCCTTGTCATAGAGCAACCGTTGGTACAAAAGGTATTTTAAAACTATTTTGCTAGCTAGAGGACATTTTTGAGCCGAAAACATAACAACTAGAGCATTTTGAGACAAAAATATTAATAGGAAGGGTATTTTTGACCTACTAGTTGGAAGACATTTTTTAGTCAAAAACTAACGACGACGTTATTTATTTTTAGAAGAAAACGTAATTTGAAAGATTATATTAACCTTATTATAAATAGTTCAGAGGGTATTTAAGTCCTTTTATCTAATAATAAAATTTTGTTTCTATAAACGCTCCACTGTTTTCTTCAGATCATACTCCCAACGTAAACTGCCGGCAGCCGGAATCCAATTTTCCGGCCGGCGAAACCATGGAAACAACAAGCATGCAGTCAATCCAATATGACAAAGTAATAGAGCTAACAAAATTAGCTCAGGAAAGAAACACCGATCCATTAATCTACGCCATGCAACTTTCCTCCAGCCTCAACTCTGCCGGAATCTCTTTACCGTCTATCGAAGTAGGAGAACTTCTCGTATCGCATATTTGTTGGAATAATAATGTTCCTAATGCTTGGAAGCTTCTAGAAAAAGCTTTGACCATTAGAATTGTTCCTCCTCTGTTTGTTCTCTCCCTTCTCTCCACTAGGTATTTTGTGTTTTTACTTTACATTTTGACTTTAGGCCATTAATTTTATTGAGACGCCCTTGTTGTCACCATCAATTACTGTTTCTATGGATTCGGGTGTGCGGTTAATGTTTCCATGGATTTACCGGTTGGAAAAATGGCTGAGGAAAGAAACATTGATCCTTGATATGGGCAATGCAACTTTCCTAGGGTTTCAACTCTGCCGGCGTATCTCTACCGTTTATCGACGTGGCTGAAATTCTCGTATCTCATGTATGTTGGTCGAATAATGTTTCTAATGCTTGGAAGCTTCTAGAGAAAGCTTTCGTTCTCGCCTTTCTCTCCCCTAGGTCAATTTTTTCCCCCCTTCATTTTTCTTAAATTTTGTGCTTTTATTTTACCTGAATTTATTTTAGCTTTAGACCACTAATTTTATTGAGCCGCCATCTGCCGTCTATAATTTTAGCTTTAGGCCACTAATTTTATTGATTCAAGTGTGTGGTTACCGTTTCCATGGATTTGTTGGCTAAGGAAAGAATCATTGATATGGGCAATGCAACTTTCCTCCGGCCTCAACACCACCGGCATATCTCTACCGTCGATTGACGTTGCCGAACTTCTACTATCTCATATATGTTGGTCGAATAGTGTTCCTATTGCTTGGAAGCTTCTAGAGAAAGCTTTGACGGTTAGAATTGTACCTCCTCTGTTTGTTCTCGCCCTTCTCTCCACTAGGTAATTTTCAAATTTTGTGCTTTTATTTCACGAAATTGATATTGGCTTTAGGCCATTAATTTCATCGAGCCATCCTTGATGTCAGTCATCAACCTAATGCAACTATCATTTCCATTGATTCGAGTGTGCGGTTACCGTTTCCATGGAAACTATAACCTTACACTCGAGCCAATGGGACAAAGTGAGAGCTACAAAATTAGCTCAGGAAAGAAACACCGATCCATTAATTTGTGTAGTTATCGTTTTCATGGATTTGCTGGTCGGATATCTTTACTGTCGATCGATGAAAGAAATTCTCGTATCCTTTGATTAGACTAATAACGTTCCTAATGCTTGGAACTTCTAGAGAAAGCTTTGACGGTTAGAATTGTACCTCATATGTTCGTTCTCGCCCTTCTCTCCACTAGTTATGTTTCAAATTTTCTCGTTTTCTATATATGTTGGAATAATTTTAACGTTCCTAATGATGTGGATTATTGCTTCTATGGATTTGAGTGTTTGATCCATTATAGAATTGTACCTCCTCAACTTCATTCTCGGCGCTATCTCTTCCGGTAGACTTGGGAGAACTTTCTTCCTTCAATTTTCAAATTTTAATGCTTTAGTTTACTTTGAAATTGACTTGTTCTCCTTTGTTTTTGTTCCCTTCTTTAGGATCGGTTATTTTCTTCCCCTTCAATTTTTCAATTGATTTTGGCTTTAGGCCACTAATTTTATTAAGCCGCCTCGATGCCTCTCTACCTCAATTGATTTTGGTTTAAGGCCACTAATTTTATTGAGTCACCCATCAACCTAATGCAATTACCGTTTCCATGGATTCGAGTGTGTGGTTATCGTTTTCATGGATTTGCTGGTCGGAAAATTGGCTTAGGAAAGAAACACCTATCCTTTGATTGCAACATTCCTCCAGCCTCAACTCCGACGGCATATCTCTTCCGTCGTCCTACATCGGAGAAATTCTCGTATCTCATATATGTTGGAATAATAACGTTCCTAATGCATGGAAGCTTCTAGAGAAAGCTTTGACATTTAGAATTGTACCTCCTCCGTTCATTCTTGCCCTTCTCTCCACTAGGTCATTTTCTTCCCCTTCAATTTTCAAATTTTGTGCTTTTAGTTTAAGAAATTGATTTTGGCCTGAATTTTAGGCCACTAATTTTTTATTGAGCCGCTGGTGATGCCACCCGGGTTTGTTGTTGTTGATGATGTCGGCCTGAATTGATTTCGACTTCAGGCCACTAATTTTATTGAGCAGCTAGCCATCAACTAATGCAATTACCGTTTCCATGGATTCGGGTGTGCGACTACCGTTTCTATGGATTTTGGAAAATTGGCTTGAGGAAAGAAACATTGATCCTTTGATACGGTCAATGCAACTTTCCTCTAGCCTCAACTCCGCCGGCATCTCTCTTCCATCCACCGACGTTGGAGAACTTCTGGTATCTCATATTTGTTGGTCTAATAATGTTCCTATTGCTTGGAAGCTTCTAGAGAAAGCTTTGACGGTTAGAATTGTTCCTCCTTTGTTCGTTCTCTCCCTTCTCTCCACTAGGTCATTCTCTAACCCTCCAATTTTTTAAATTTTATGCTTTTATTTTACCTAATTGATTTTAGCTTTAGGCCACTAATTTATTGAGCCGCTTTTGATGCCACCCATTTAACTCTCCATGGATTAGTGTTCGAGTGTCATTTTCTTCCATCAATTTTTGGAAAATTGGCTGAGGAAAGAAACATTGATCCTTGATATGGGCCATGCAACTTTCCTCCAACCTCAATTGTGCCGGCATATCTCTGCCGTCAATTGACATCGGAGAAATTCTCGCATCTCATATATGTTGGTCGAATAATGTTCCTAATGCTTGGAAGCTTTTAGAGAAAGCTTTGATGGTTAGAATTGTTCCTCCTCTGTTCGTTCTCGCCCTTCTGTCCACTAGGTATTTTTCAATTCTGTGTTTGAAAGCTTCTAGAGAAAGCTTTGAGGGTTAGAACTGTACCTTCTCTGTTGGTTCTCGCGCTTCTCCCCACTAGGTCATTTTCTTCTCAATTTTTCAAATTTTAGTGCTTTTATTTTACGAAATTGACTTCGGCTTGAATAAAAAAAGGAGAATTGCATTAGGTGGATTTTGCCATTCTGCTGTCGAAATACCTGTTTTCACACCAAATCACTCAAAAAAAAAAAATTTAACATTTTTCCAAGTTGTATTCATGTCCAACCACAACTCCAATTTCCAAATATCATTTTTCAACTCCTTTCCAAATACTATTTGTTTTCCAAATTTCACATTGTTTATGCATAAACATCCACTAAGTTTGATCACCAATTTAAAATTTTGTGCTTCTATTTTACGGAATTGATCTCGGCCTGAATAAGAAAAGGAGAATTGCATTAGGTTGATGGCTGGCATTTGATCACCATTTGAAATGGAGTTGAATAGAGCTGAACAGATATAGGGGGATTTGAGGCATAATTATTTGATTGATTCATTGAGTCTTTTTTATTGCATTAATTGACTTTATCTTTCCTTGTATTACAGAGTAATTCCTGCACGAAGGAGCTATCCGATGGCATACAGGCTGTATATGGAACTTCTAAAAAGATATGCTTTTTCATTACCTTCTCTAGTTAATGGTCCAAATTATCAAAAGTACGTTTCATTCTCCTGTTTTAAGTGGTTTCTTGTATTCTCTTTAGTTTGATCCATAAGAACTTTTTTTTTTCCCTTTTGTTAGCTGCTTTAGGCAAATTATTTGTTGCCAGAATCACTGTTTTGATGTCCTGCAAAAGCCTTATTTTCTCGTTTTCCTGTTCAGAAAAAAAAAAAAACCCTTCTTTTGTACCGAGGATTCATGGTTCATCTCGGTCCTACTATCAAGTGCTATATGATGTCCCAAAAACTAAAAAATGCAGTTTTGTGTAATGCTACTATTCCAACTCAACACCATCGAGTGGAAGGAACTGATGGATTGCATTTCACTACTCAACTGGATTACAAAGGAAATAGAGAATCAATGGAACAGTAAAGAAGGGGGATAAGAGGAACAAATTGAGAAGGGGGATGAGGAGACATAAGAAAATCACATAAAACTCAGCATACTACATTTTTACTGCTACTTCATATTTATAGCTAGGTCTTGCTTCTTCCAGATCCATATTCACTCTTCACGCACTCCTTATCCAGGTTACCAATATGAAATCAGTTAGAGCTGTTGGAGGTTTGCGTATTCTCGTGCTTCACTTTAAACCTATAACCTGACTGCTGACTGTGTTAGTTGACTGGGACCTCTTTTGCTGAGGTGTTCATAACAGTTTGAATTACTTTGGAAGCAATGGCTCATGTTTTCACTGTGTAATCATTCCCTTGGACACTCATTGAATCTTCAAATTGTAACAGCATAGTCTATGACGTGTCCTAGAGTATTCACTTTTTTGTTATTGAAGTATTAAGTTGGCATAACTCTTTTTTCAATAGTCTCTTTTTGTCAATGGAGGTTCTTTTGTTCCTTATCTTGTATTCTATATCTTCTATTTTTCGTTCGGAATGAGGTCCTTTAAATTTATGCCTCAATCTGTTGTGCGAATGATACCTTAAGTGAAATTTCATCCGGTGAATGTTTGTCCTCCTATCTGGGAGGTAAACAGATGTCCATGTGGATGAAGACTAATATTAATTTTCATGATTAATTCAAGGTTCCCAAATTAATTTTTGTGGATGAATTTCAGTAGAAGAGTTAACATGGCTGGAGGTGCTATTGCAGGATTATGGAGTCGATAAATGATACTCTTCATCTTTCCCAGATATTTGAACTCCAGGGGTCTGAAAGTGGAATGCATATGGTTGAATATGTTTTCACGGTTGTATGGCAGTTACTTGATGCTTCACTTGACGATGAGGGGTTGCTGGAACTGACTGCTGAAAAGAAGTCTAGGTGGCCAGTTGCAACTAAAGAAATCGAAATCAGCAATCAGGATGGCTTTTCTGGGAAAAGAGTTGAACATCATGAAGCATTATGTAGAATGAACACTGTACTGGCTATTGAAATAATTGGCGAACTTTTTGGGGACAGGCTGACATCCATGATTCTTTATTTGGCATGTAGGAACATGTAAGATCACAGAGCTTCCTTCATTAAGTTCTGTGCTGTATCAAATATCAACATGTCTATTACTAATGCGCACTATGCTAGCCTAAGTGATATAATTGGTAGCTAAACATACATCTTTTTCTTTCTTTAGGCCCACACATTGGGATTCTTTCATGCAGCACTTACAACTTCTAGTGTCAAACTCGTCAGCTCTAAGAAACTCGAAGAATATCTCTCCGGAGGCTTTGATACTGTTGATATCAAAAAACCGTGGAGTCCTCTCCAGAGAATGCAAAACAAGCTCTCGTAAATTTCTTCATGCTGTTATGGCTTCTGGATCACTTGCGCTTTCTGCTAGTCGGCGTGATGATGCTAGTACATCAGTTCTCTGGCTACCCATTGATCTCTTTCTAGAAGATACCATGGATGGAACACAAGTGACAGCTACAAGTGCTGCTGACACCCTTACTGGTAGATACTGTAGTCAATGGTCTAAGTTATTCAATACACCTGTTCTGGCCTGCTAAACTGGAGTTATCTTGCAGGTCTGGTGAAGGCTCTGCAGGCAGTTAACTGTACATCGTGGCAGAATACATTTTTTGGATTGTGGATTTCAGCCCTAAAGCTTGTTAATAGAGTAAGAATCAGTGAATTTATCCCTTCTTTCATCAGCTTTATTCAGGTTGCTAGATGACAGAAAAATTGTGCTTCCTATCCATCCGCCGTTTTCCATCTTCAGCTCTAGGTCTTCATTTCTAACACGATTTTTCTCAGAAGTGCTTCCAAGTTTCAAAGTTCTGGAAACCAAGCTAATCTATTAGTTAAGGACTAATTATAGGGCTTCCTTCTTACCCTATAATTTCATTTCCTTGTATTAGAAGGTTAAGTGAAACTGTTTATCAGAATTGAAACTGCAGTTCAGTATTTTAGCTAGTAAAGTTTGATGTTAGCTTCATTTTGATAGTGAAAATATACTAAATTACTGCGTTTGGTTAATTTAGGAAAGGGATTCCAGTGAGGGACCAGTACCTCGTCTTGATACTTGCTTATGCTTGTTGTTGTCTATTACAACGCTAGCAATTACCAACATAATTAAAGAGGAGGAAAATGATAGCAGCTCTAGGGATCAAAGAACAGAGTCCACAGGAAAACGTCGTCAGGCCTTGGTTTCTAGCTTACAGCAACTGCATGATTATGAAGGCTTGTTGACCCCACCATTGCCTGCAATTCCTTTGGCAAACCAAGCTGCTTTGAAAGCAATGATGTTCCTTTCAGGGCTAAGTGGGGGGAGTGAATACTTTGATGGGATGAGATTGAACGACATTCCTGTCAATTGTGGTGAGTCCAGTAGATTTCAAGAGAGGTCCGTGTTGTGTCAACCTTGTATCAGTTGCTGCCTGTATTCTATCTTGTATTCTTTTCAATTTGACTAAGTTCTGGAATTTGCTTCCTCTTTGTTCCCACAACCCCATCCATGCGGTTTGTGACCCTTTTGAGAATATTTTTAACTCCCTCAGCTACGCCTCTGTCCTTTACCCTCGCCATTGTTTTTCTTTGTAAATTTTTCACCTTTTTTATTTTTGGGCAGATTGCATTCAGACTGTATGTTGGAAAATCCAATTAATCAATAGTTCGTCTCTTATTTACTCTTATATACTTAAGTATGTTATATTGGTTGTGTTTGCTAATCATCTGTAATTATTTCTAGCTGGAAACTTGTGGCACCTTATTGTTGAGGCTTGCATTGCTAGACACATTTTGGATACATCTGCTTATTTATGGCCGGGATACGTAAAAGGTCAATGCAACAAAGTGCCTCGTAACATGTCAGGCCCATTGCCTAGCTGGTCATCATTGATGAAGGGGGGTCTCCTAGCTCCTCCAATGGTCAGTGCATTGGTTTCAACACCCGCTTCAAGGTATAACTGAAATGGATAATTCGAAAGTTTTTCTTTATTTCTGGTTTGCCCACTTCATGCCATTATCTGCTAAGGTTAGTTGGTCCATGCAGTAGTGGTTGTTTCCCAGAACCACTGCTTAATGTAGCTGTTTTTGAGTTCAATTCAGGAGTTTTCGTACATATTGAGAGTTTTTTTTGAAAAAAAATCTGTTTGCAGCTGGAAACTAGCGGGATTTAAAAGAGCCTCTGTAGATATAAGCAGTAATTATATCCCATGCCACTGGTTAATGTGGTTGCTTTTAAGGTCATATTTGGAGTTCTCAAACATATTCAGAGTTAAAAGATGTATTATAAAAAACAGATTATAATTAGAAAATAATGGGTTTATAGATTTTTCTTAAGAAAACATCTGCAGATTGTAAGTATTCACATTTGGTGTTCTCCGATTGAAAGAAAAACTGACCTGTACATCAAATATTCCCAGTGACTAAGCTGTTGAAACTGCAACTTCTGGGGCTTTGGATCTGCACGATCTGTAGTTAGGTTTTATCGCGCTAGGTTTTATCTCGCTGGCTTAGTGCAAGCATTTTGTATGACGGCTGCTTATGGCCTTGTTTATGAAATGAAATACATTTACTTGATTAAAAAAAAAAAAAAAAAAGGATAGATTAAGTAGAGTTGTTTTGTCCCTAGTTTTTCTTAGCTACAGCCTGGTCTTCAGTTGAAAATCCTTTTCTTTTGAAGCCCGGGCCATATCAAACGCTCTTTCTTGAAATTTATGTTGTATGACAACTGAATATAAGCTCATGGATTTGATGGAAGCTTAGCAGAAATAGAGAAAATATATGAGATTGCTGTCAATGGTCCAGCTGAAGAGAAGATTTCTGCCGCTACTATTCTCTGTGGGGCCTCTCTTGCTCGTGGATGGAATATACAGGTAACACTTGCGACCTTCCTGGTATTGAACTAGTATTTTGTACTATAGTAGAAGTAAAACCTCGAGACTATCCTTAGTTCCGTAAACCTCTTTGAGAGCCTGCATTTTTGCTTGAATTTTTTCTAATAAACCTTGTTTTCTTGTTTCCATTACTACCCTCCCATTAACCCATGTCAAGAAGGAAAATTTTCATGACCTTAGCAGAGGTGTCCTCCCAAACAATACGATTATTGCACAGAGGAAAGAACCTTAACTAAGTGAATAAAAAAGAAAAAGAACCATAGCTAAGTGAATAATGTAATTAGTAAACAAGGCTGAGAAGAACCACCAGATGGATTGGATCCACAATCCCCTGCTAAGGTTAAAAATAAATAAAGATTGTAACAAAAGGTGGAGCGGAAGAATACTCACCTGATCACCATCACTGATCTCGTATATGACAATGAGGAGGCTGAATGAAGGACTTGATGTCCAGTTCGTCTTGGGCTTCCCACTTCTAGCTCATAAGAGTTGTAAATAGAGAGATATAGAAGAAGGGAGCAGCGGCGATTAAGTGTTTGCTGGTAGAGGTGAATGGTGGATGATGAAGATTGAAAAAGAGAATAAAGCAACATTTTCTATTGAGACAAAGTAATACATCTCTTTCATTAATCGTTGTCCTGTTTCTGAAGGAAACCTCCTTTTAGACGTTGTGAAAAATGGTTCCTTTTGGGAAGCTCTAGCTGCAAACAGGAATGCTGTAACTTATTTGGATCTGAAAGCTACACAATATACTCTGTGCCTCAGGGATGAGATCATTTTCCATATATCTATAGTATATTTGGTCTTACTTTGCGAACAAATTCAGATGAAGCTACCCTGTTTAGAAAACTGGTTTCCTAAAGTCAATCTCAATTTCAAAACTGTTGTCTTGTATGTTTCATTTTTTGTCTTGCACACTCATTTCCACTGTATTTTCATCTACATCCTTGCAGGAACATACGGTTCTATTCATCACCAGGCTACTTTCACCTTGTGTTCCTTCTGATTATTGTGGAACTGATAGCCATTTGATTGGCTATGCTCCATTTCTGAATGTTCTTCTTGTTGGTATATCATCTATCGACGGTATCCAGATATTTTCTTTACATGGATTGGTAGGTAATACTTCAGCTGTACTTTTCTTGTTCTGAATTATGTTTGATGTCATTTATATGTTAATGTCGGTGAAAATCACTTCGAGACAAATCAGATACTAGCATATAGTTGCACTACTGATCTCTCTGGTTGACAGATGTGCAGAAGCAATTTGTCTTCCGTGCACCAATTCAATGTTATATTGTTGGTTTCACTAACCAATCGATCTGTGCACCATTCAACTTTTATTTTTGGTTTAACTTATGAATTGATACATATCCATTAGTTAGTTCATGTGGTGGGCCTGTTCTACATGTTGGAATCTGCGTGTGGAAGACCCCTATACAACATGTTGGAAACTACACTCATGTCAAAGCCTGGACATATTGGTAGCATTTCTTATTTCTTATTGAGGCTGGGCTAGAAATGGTTGTTAGAAGTGTCTTCCTGTTAAATCTTGATGCTTGCCTCTTTAATGTACTTTAGCTAGTTCTATGGGCAATTTAAATTCTGTTGAAAATAGATTTTGAAAAAAGTATGTCGGGTAGCAACTGGGCTTAAGATAGAGATGGAGAAACCAACCTCTGTGCTGATGTTGTATTTAAATTTCTTTCAGGTTCCACAGCTTGTTGGTGCATTGATGCCAATTTGTGAAGCCTTCGGTTCTTGTGCACCCAATGTGTCATGGACTCTAATGTCAGAAAAAATTACTTCACATGCCGTTTTCTCGAATGCATTCACACTTCTGCTGAAATTGTGGAGGTTTGATCAGCCGCCGCTTGAGCATGTCACGAGAGATGTTCCTGTGGGATCCCATCTAACTCCTGAATACCTATTGCTGGTTCGCAACTCCCAGTTGGCATTCTCTGAAGATTTGCCGATAGATCAAAGCAAAAGCAAGCAATTGCCTAGAGTTCCAAATCGATTATTTAGAGAACCCATATTTATGGATTCTTTCCCTAAACTAAAATGTTGGTACCGGCAACATCAAGCATGTATTGCGTCACCTCTCTCAGGTCTCGTCCCTGGAACTCTTGTTCATCAGATAGTTGAAGCACTGCTGAACTTCATGTTCAGAAAAATAAATAGTGCTGGTCAGTCCCTTATACCTCCAACTTCAAGTGGTAGTAACTCATCTGTGTCTGGAAATGAAGAGATATCTCCTCATCTTAAGTTGCCGGCATGGGATATTTTGGAAGCTGTTCCTTTTGTGCTTAATGCTGCTCTCACAGCCTGTGCTCACGGGACCTTGTCACCACGTGAACTAGCCACTGGTTAGTCATTTACATAATGTCTACAGTTAGGCTTCAAGAGAAATCTTTGTTTATGCTTGATGGGCACACATCCAAAAATGGTAGACACTTTTAGAACACGCACACACACACACACAGATGAAGAACTTAAGCCAGATGTCAGAGCTACAGACTACAAGGCACATTGCATAATGCCTGAATGCTAACCCCCCACCCCTCCAAAAAGATAAAAACAAAAAAGAAAAGAGTTGAGTCTTGAACTTCCTTTTAATTAGAGAGGAGTTTTGATGTGAGATATATTGTCTCCTTTTTACACGTTCCCACCACTTGATAGATCCTATCTATTCGCCACGCACACACATGCTACACGGTGAAAGAAGATAGAAAGAGGAGGAAAGTTCAAATGGCACAGTTTAACTTATCTCGTAGCAGAGGTCTAACTTGTTTCCTCTCCAAAAGCTTACTTTTTTTTTTTTTCCCAAGCTTTTTTTTTAATGAGTTGCCTTTTATGGCTCTCATCAAAAAAAAAAAACTTATCTCATAGAGTTAGCATAGTTAGCATATTGAGCGCGGCACTTTCTCCATTTCAGGTCTTAAGGATCTAGCTGACTTTCTTCCTGCGTCTTTGCCAACAATTGCAAGTTACTTTTCAGCTGAAGTGACACGGGGTATTTGGAAGCCTGCTTCTATGAATGGAACTGATTGGCCAAGTCCTGCTGCGAATTTAGCAACAGTGGAACAACAAATTAAGAAAATCCTAGCTGCCACTGGTGTTGATGTGCCAAGTCTCTCTGTAGGTGTGCACTCATCTGATTTCATCTGATCCCCTGTTTTTTTTTTTTTTTTTTTTTTAAAGACGAGGAACTATGGCATAAGAGACATACTTCCCCTCCTCTTGTCTTCTAACCTATGGACTAAGTTACCACAGTGACAAGTTGATCACCCCTTGTAAATTTTTCAAATAAATGGTGAGGAATCAGACAGTAGTAGACTGAACGTGAACCTACTCCCAGCCCCTTCTCTTTCCATTCCTTTTGTCATGGTATTGAAGTTGGGTTTTGGGGGAGTAGATCCCTAATCTCCTTTCTTGAGATATTGAATTACATTGCCTGAGCTAAATAGCTGACAAGGGTTGTCTGTCGATTCTAACATTGATACATCAGTTAAAAGAACCATTCTGGCTTGTTATGTGATAGACCTGGACTACCATATCTATCTAATACATCTGTGCGTAGGAGGAAGTAGGTGAAGGGAATGTAACTACTCGTTCATTTATCTCCATTTTTAGCTAATGCTTTGTGTTTGTAGGTGGAAGTTCTCCAGCTATTCTTCCTTTGCCCCTGGCAATCCTTGTGAGCCTCACCATTACATATAAACTTGATAGAGATACTGACCGCTTTCTGAACTTCATGGGCGCAGCAGTGAGTAACCTGGCTACAAATTGTCCTTGGCCATGTATGCCTGTGATGGCTTCCCTATGGGCTCAAAAGGTTAGACGCTGGAGTGACTTTCTTGTTTTCTCTTCATCCCGAACTGTTTTCCACCACAGCAGTGATGCAGTGGTTCAACTTCTTCGGGTCTGCTTTACAGCTACACTAGGTTTGGGTACATCTTCTATAGAAAGCAATGGGGGAGTTGGTTCACTTCTTGGTCATGGATTTGGTTCGCATTTTTCTGGTGGCATTTCTCCTGTTGCCCCCGGTATACTCTACTTGCGTGTTCATAGAGCTGTCAGAAATGTCATGTTTATGGCAGAAGAGATCGTCTCCCTTCTGATGCATTTCGTCAGAGATATTGCGGATAGTGGAGGCCCTGCTAGGGAATTGGAGAAACTCAAGAAAACCAGAAGTGGATTCCCTGCATCTTGTCATGTCTCTCTTGCTGCAGCAATGGCCCGTGTCAAGGTTGCAGCTTCATTGGGTGCTTCATTAGTTTGGATCACAGGTGGTTTAAGTTTAGTCCAATCTTTGTTAAAAGAAACTTTGCCATCTTGGTTTATATCAGCACATGGATCAGAGCCCAACGGTGGGGTCTCAGAAGGGATGGTTGCAAGGCTAAGGGGTTATGCCCTTGCATACTTGGCAGTTCTGTCTGGAACATTTGCTTGGGGGGTGGATTCATTGTCAACCACATCCAAATATCGACCAAGTATGCTTGGAGCACACTTGGAGTTTCTTGCGAGTGCACTAGATGGCAAAATATCACTTGGTTGTAACAAGGCTACATGGAAAGCATACGTGTCAGGATTCGTAAGCTTGGTGGTGGGATGCACACCAAGCTGGCTTTTGGAGGTGAATCTTGAGGTTTTGAAGAGGTTGAGCAAGGGATTGAAACGGTGGGGCGACGAAGTACTAGCTTTGGCGCTTTTGGAAACTAGTGGTGTTGGTGCTATGGGCATTGCTGCTGAAATGATAATAGAAGGGGATTTGAACTTTGCTACATGAGGACTCAAGGAGGACTGGTTTTGTAACATAGACTCTTAGATTATCAGTAGCTTTGGTACTATTTTTTTATTGTATATAGAAGTTTTGGAAACCTGCAGGTACCGTGCAATTTTGACTTGTTTCGTAACGTTTCTGGAATCAGTTAGCAACCTTCTCTGGATCGGTTGAGTTTTGATTATGATTATCTAACGTCTCTTTCTTTTTCAGTTCTGAAGAATCAAGCATATTAGCAACCTTCTGTGTATTTGTCAATATCCTAACAGGGTTGAGTTTCTTTGATTATGATTATCTCTGATGACGAATAGAAAGCTTGTTTGTCTTCACTGCCATGGATGTTATCTGACACATACATTTGAAAGGACTTACTTGACCGGTCTATTACTGTAGTTCAAGAAAATTTCTCCCCTTGATTGTTTGTGTGTATTACTCTTTGTTCTTCGATTGGAATAGACAAAGACAAAATTGATTGGACTAGGTCTTTGTTTAAGAAAATCCAATCAAGACTCACTTCCTAAGATTTCATTCAATAGGTCCACCCCAGTTTCTCGTGTAAATACCAAGTTCACATCTTTAATTTCTTTTATTGAAGTTGGGCCAAATCACCCTGAATAAAGAGTGGCTCAAAGAAACACCATTTCAAAGCATGTCTTTTGTATGCTTCAATAGTGAAACACACAGCCTTAATTGACTACACGATTGAACACTTTCATTAGGTAAGTAAAGAGAAGACAAATGCCATATTTACTTAGCTGAAATGGTATGTGAATAGTTGAATCTTCAAAAGGATGATATAAAGTATGCAGCAGGTCAAGCACCAGTGACTCCTTCGCCGAAGCGATAGCTTTGTGGGTTCTCATGTCATAAAGAGGGCATCCCAAGATAACACATAACTCATCCCCACAACTTCAAGTATCATAGAAAACAACCAAATTGGGAAAACGTAAATTTACATGATAACTAGCTCTTGCTACTAGTGAAATCGAAATTTGCACAATGAAACAACAAAGTCTTTGATCAAACTGAACCAAATTATCCTCTATCTGATGCCCACCAATCACAATAGACGTCCAGGGCTCAAGCCCACCATCCACAAAGCCCAAACACCAGGCATCCACATTTTGGGCCTTCGAATATCCTCCAAAAAACATCCGGTTTATGCATAACCAAATCAATAGTAGGCACCGGTCCAACACGCGTGGTTGTTCTGCCTTAAAATCACCGTCAAATTCATCGCCTTCAAAGTTGTAGAAAATGGTGGGTTAATTCATAATCAAATTTATATGCGTTCCGTAATATTATAAAGAAAAATTAAGCTCCATGTCATGCATACTTTGTTTTACAACATATTTGTGTAAATTAATATTATGCACTTTATATAAGGTTGATACATATGTATGACGCTTTCCCCCCGATTTTCAACATATTTGTGTATAAACATCTTTTATACACTATTATTATGCACTTTATATAAGGTTGATACATTATGTAATGCCAAACAAATCATTATGTACTACTCCCACCTCCCCCCTCTCACCTCAAGGTATAGTGGTGTATAATTTTGTATATTAATGGCATACATCGTATCTTAGTGCTAGATATATATTTTATATTATTTGAGTTTATGAATAGAATATTTTCCTTCACCTTTGCTTCCACCACAAACTTCTCCGTCACCACCTTGAACATCTCTGTTTGCAACACCGTGTATGGCGTCAAATATTTTCCTTTTAATTTTCAGCAACGTTTGAATTTGATTTTCATCGCATGAAATCATTAAGTATTTTAAAAGAAAAAATTGGAGTGTAAACCAACGATTTTGAAACATCAGTTCCTGGTTTGAGGAAATAAGGTCCGGCTGTGTTGAAAAATGCGACACCGTTATTGGTGGTGGAACTAGGCAAACACACAGTGAACACTGCCAGAGAAGAGAAAGCTTTACTTAGCTGAAATGGTAGTGAATAGTTAATAATGAGCTACACCAGTATATAAAAGTTTTGTATTAGCACATGAAAGAACAAAGTCTTTGATGAGCTCGAGTTTACTCGGGTTCTGGCCGTTGGTGGTGGGTAATGCAAGTCTGCATGCAATTTTTACGTCAAATTAATAAATGCATAACATAAGGCGAACAAAATGATAAACATTAAAGAGAATAATGCCAAACAAATCGAGATAAATGGCATCGTACTCTCTTTGTTCCAATTTATATGGCATAGTTTGGATTTCGAAAGTCAAATATTTTAATTGAGAGCTTGGATTAGAGTTATAATAATTGATAATTCAAACTATATAAAAGATATATATATTCTGCTTTGTGCAAATTCGGATTGGAGAGAGTATATATTTTCATTCTGCTTTGTGCTTCATCGTTTCAATTTTCTGATTTGATTTGGAGTATGAAAGTTAAACATACTAGTGTTAAGGATGAATTTGTATATAAAATCTTTAATTTCTTAGACCAAAGGAGTAACACTTGAATAGTAAGGAATAAAAACTATTTGTCTCCCCAGATAGTAATACTTTCTCATAAAATTAGACAAAGAGAGTAATTCTTACGACTAAATTGCTTACATGTCGAGGAGAATCTTGCCTTTGTAAAACTCACGTGTGACCGAGTTTTCGGGGAAATAGTTACACGAATCATTGGAACAACCCGGACCAGGTTTCTTGCAACAATCTTCAGAGACACTAGTTGCAAGACCAATGCAGAGGGTGTCATTATAGAGAGGGTGTTTGTAGGAGGAAGATTTGTAACGACGAGTACAGTCAACCCAACTCATAGAAGCACCAAGGTCAAGATGTAAATTTGTGACTTGCAATGGAGTTTTGAGATAGAGTGATAGTGAGTATAGATTTGTGGAGTTGTCTTTGGTTATAGGAGTTAGAAATGCTTTTTGTGAAGAAACTAGAGAAGAAGAATGAAGAATAGTAAAGAGAAAGATGAAGGAAGTAATGAGTGTTAAAGATTTTGGCTTCTGCATGGCTAATTGCTTGGAGTTTTGCTAATTGGCTAGTTTAGTTCTATAGTAGAATGGTGTACTGTTCTTGCTTCATTTCACCTATATATATAGAATGAGATTTAAGTATTATCTACCTACCCACCTGTGTTGGTTTAGGGTACAGTATCCTTTTGCTCAAAAATTGTTTGAGCATTTCCTAAGTTTATGGCATGGGTTTCTTTAATTTCACCTTATTTAGTTGTACACATGAGTCTCATTGGAACATGTAAGAGGTTTTATGTCCTAATTATTTAGAATGATGTGTATTATTAAGGGAAGTGATATATTTTAAGTGGTTCATTCATCTATGTCATGGACACTTGCGAACACACGCAAAACCTTTTCAAATTAGAGTTGCAAGTGTCTAATAGAGACTAATTTATCATGTGTTTAGATGCTAAATCGAAACAAGTCGTAATTCAAGTATCAAAATAAAATTTACTGACATGATTAAGAAATTGTCGAGTATTCAACATAATCTTTTGTGACAACAAATGTATATATATTTTTTAAGAAATTAAGTATATAATGAAGTCAGATAGTAGTAATGTATTCACATGTGGATCTAGATGGAACGACACTTATCAAAAGTTCACGCATCCCCATAATATTTTCTTTTAAAAATCAATGTTTAGATGTATATTAGATAGACACAAAGTGAAAACAATGTAAAAGTAAACATTAATTTGAAAAGATATTTGCAGTTCTTTACAACTGTTATTTCAGTCATGTAACTTATTTTCATATGAGATTTACAAAAAGTAATGTATATTAGATAGACACAAAGTGAAAACAATGCAAAGTAAACATTAATTTGAAAAGATATTTGCAGTTTTTTACAAATGTTATTTTAGTTATGTAACTTATTTTCATATGAGATTTACAAAAAGTAACCTATGACATTTGTAAATAAAATACTGGAGATTGTTATAGATTATTATTTTCTATTTAATTGTAAGTGAGCGTATCCTTAAAACATCTACAACTCTAGAACTAAACCTCTATATGAGTTGAGTTGTGATAATAAACAAGTGAGCGTACTCATAATGTAAATTCTTGAAACCTCTATAGCTCTAGAACCAAACCTCTGTTAAGATGAGTTGTGATAATAAACCGGTACTACTTGTGCAGGGAGGTGGATGTACTGTTAGAGTTGTGGGGCATCCGAACCTAATATAATGAGCTTAGACCCTGTATACTTGTTAAACATTTTAATAAATAAGTAGAAATGATAGATTTTGAAACAGTAAATCAAATAGACTTAGAATTTTGAACTCAAATTTGCATACTTCATATTCTGAATCTGTAATAATTTTATTTTAGGAAGATGCCATTCGTGTGTGAACTAATGAGCTGTAATCTACTCGATCATATTGTAAATTGCAGTAAACAATGATGTGAGGCCACAATTAGCATCATCAAATATCTTTCTTTAAAATAAAAATAAAAGGCCATGGAATTCATCACGTTGGCATTCATCCATTATGTCTGATTTCGAATAAACAATTGAAATATTATAAAGTGTAGATTCCCCTCTTAACTTTTCTATATCAGATTGAGAAAGTTGTCTTCACAAAAGAAGTATGAGCTAAATTTCATCATGTACGATCGAAATATAAAAATGGTACGAGTTGAGTATAAATATAAAGGAATAGGACAAATGTAATAAAGAATTAATATAATTAGAATTAGAACATACTTGGCAACCCTTATTCGTACAAGTTAGAACTGAGAATTGCCTCAGATTCCTTTGAGAGCAACGACTGAGACAAGCTCCAAGTTTCACTCTACCATATCTGACTTTCCATCAAAATTAATCCCTCTTATATCCCCTTTAATTTCCTTTTAGTAGTAGACAAGATGATATTCGATAACTGAGAAATCCCAATGAGCCAGTAGGCGCATGCAGTGGCGGATCGAGAATTTTTACTTAGGGATTCGAAGAAAAGCTATAAAAGTTAAACATGAAAAAAAAGGTTGTCCCTAGGAATCAAACCTTGGACGTTGAAGAGTATTTTGAACACCTTGGACCACTTAAACTATCCTTTTGTATTTGTTCTGGGTATTCAAAACTTATATGTGTACATAAACACATAAAATCTTCCCTATATATATAGAAATTTTTTGCTAAGCTCACTCCCCTTTAAATCCGCCCTTGGACGCATGGCGTGAAACTCGGCAAATGATGGTCCCTTTCCACTACCCTTCTCCACATAAATATCAGGCTTTTATTTGCAACAATGTTTGAGCTCGTGACATGCGCTGAACCCACACATCACATTTTGCATTCTTACCACTAGACAAAATCTCTTGGGCCCAATCTTTGAACTATATTAACATAGTTGTGTGAGTTCAATGGTAAAAGAGTTGTCTTTGGGAGAAAGACAAACTCCTTTATAGTAGGCACTTGCTGCCTTATGCTTTTCTACTCGAATAATAAACAAAATTGAAGAAACTATAAAGCACGCGCATAGACATAAAATACTAGATTGCACCCAGAACTGGAAATAGGCAACCTAAAAACATAGTGGAGCCAAATTTCTAGGAGTATTAGATATACAAAGTTCTTTTTTCTTGAGAACCTAAATATACAACAATATGCATGCATAAAAAGAGGTGCATCATATTGACAGCACTACACATGCTTATAAAGATTGGAACTTGGGCTTATCCTCAAGCAATGAGAGTAACTTTTGGCACCCCTTATTCTTACAAGCGGGAAATAGCCTCAAATTCCTTAGGCAACATCTCAGACTATAACCTAACATGGAACAACTCTATCACACATACTGACTTCTCAATTTATTATCAACATTGATACGTTTTACACAGGCCGTCTCAACAAATTAGGGGCATAAAGCCAACTTCAAATAGAGGGCCTAATTTTTTTTAAAGGAAAAATCGTCATATATATTTTTATTTAAAGTCTACTTTTCTAGCTTTTTTAGATGCGAAGTTATTAATTACGGTTTTATAATCGATTTTTTCTAACAATTCCCTTTCAATTGATAATATAGCTAATCCATTCAATCTCTCTTGAGACGTTGTTAATCTTAGATAAGATTTTATTAATTTTAATTTTGAAAAACTTATTTCAATTGATGCAACAGTTTATATATAAAATAAATCTTTAAGGAATAAATAGGGGCCCAAAAAAACTAGAGCCCCAAGCGATTGCTTTATTGGCATTATAATCGAGCCACCCCTGATTTTACAGATACTCACCTTCTCTGCTTGTATTCCAAAGACATCAGAAACCTCTCCACCACATAGTATCTTTCTGATTTCATTTTCATAGTAAACAAGATAATCTTTGAATTATATATAATAACATGAGTGTACATGTGAGTTCAAGGGTAACAAACAATATATGAACAACAACAAACCCAGGGTAATATCACAAGTGGAGTCTGGGAGGCGGGTAGAGTGTACGCAGCTCTTACACCCCTACCGTGGAAGGTAGAGAGGTGGTTTCAAATAGACCCTCGGCTTAGGATAAAGCAAAAATATAGCAGGTCGAAAAGGAAAAAAGAACACTTAACTACAACAAAACAGTATGCTAAACGAATAAGAAGAGACACATATATATATATATATATATATATATATATATATATATATATATATATATATATATATATAATTTGCAATTAACTCAAAGTTCAATCTCAGTGTCATCACACCACCCATTGACTCAAACTACTGCATAGCAAAACTAAATACATCCCAATATTATAACAACATCAATGAACCCAAACTACAAGTATTATTGGATTGAAACATTATTATAAATTGTAGTACTACTTATAAAGATTAGAACTTGACCTCATCATATTGAAGCAAGGGGAAAATCTTGGCACCCCTCAAGATTTTAGAAATTTCTCGCCTTTTTTGTGTGTATTACTATTTGTTCTTCAATTGGAATAGACAAAGACAAAATTTGATTGGACCAGGTCTTTGTTTAAGAAAATCCAATCAAGACCAATTCCAAAGATTTCATTCTATAGGTCCACCCAATTTCTAGTGTAAATAGACAAGTTCACATCTTTAATCTCTTTTATTGGAGTTAGGCCAAATCCCTGAATAAAGAGTGGCTCAAAGAAAGCATTTCAAAGCAGGTTTGATTATTGCCATTTTTTTTGCGCTTCAAGAGTGAATCAACTACTAAAAGGGCAAGTCTGAAAGCCTTATTTAAGGCTACTAAAAAGACTGTTGAATACTTTCATTAGGTAAGTAACGAAGGCCCTAAGAAAGACAAATGCCATATACTTGAGTGGCACAAGAAAGTGAAATCTTGAGCCTGCTTTGAAATGTTTTCTTTGAGATGAGGGTCTTTTAGAAACCACCTCTCTACCTTCAGAAAAGGAAGGGGTAAGGCTGCTTACCCTCCCCCCCCCCCCCCCTCTCCTTCTTATTTTGGGTATGTTGTTGTAATAATCAAACAGGATGTTACAAGCTCTTTGCGCCATGTATCTAACCAGCTCGCATGGTTTACCGATATCAGAAGGATGATACAAAGTATAGAAAAGAGAGACATGCATCCCAAGATAACATATAACTCATCGTCACACAACTTTAGGTTTAAACACTCATAGAAACGACCAAATTGGGAAAATGTAAAACATCATAACTAGTTCTTGCTACTACTGAAATTGAAATTTGCACAATTGGTGCTCCTGAACAACAGTGAAGAACTAAACCCAACTCTCTTTTTAGCCAAATCAAATTGAAGCAAATTATCCTCTATTTGATGCCCACCAATCACAATACATTTTTTTGCGCGGAGTGCCCTTCTTTTGGGGTGGTCTTTAAATTTTGCCCCTCATATTTGTGGTCTTTAAATTATGCCCCTCCTATTGCTGGTCTTTAATTTTTGCCCTTTGCATTGCAACTTTGAGCTTTCGCGCCGAAATCATGAGGTTCTGAGTTCGAACCCCCGCTCAAGCATAAATTAAAAAAAAAAATCGCAAGACAAGGTTTGGGTCCCGTGTATGCCGGACCCGGCATACTTTTGTTAAGGAATTACAAATTTTATGCCGGACCCGGCATACTCATGCCTTATGGGGCGACTTGGCATAAGATATCGGTCAAGCATAACTTTGATAATTCCTTCACAAAGTTATGCCGGTGGGGCATACTTTAATGGGCAAACTTTATGCCGGACACTGCATAACTTTGTGAAGGAATTATCAAAGTTATGCCGACCCGGATATGCGATGCTGTCCGCCTAAGGCATAAGTATTCAAGAAAAAGTCGATTCTTCACATAATTTTTAACTACATGCCCATCTTAATTAAAATAAACGAGAATCCAAACTTAACAATAATATTAACACATCTCCGCCACGATTGACAACCTCATCATGAATTGCATTTGCACCAAAGATTCCGTACCATTTCCACCGAGCACAAGAGCATGTTTATTCGTCAAGAAGTAAATCTTAGATAAAGCCAAAGACAATAATTAAGTGTGTAAGTAAGCTAGCTATAGATAGTTAGTCAAGCACTCGAATGCTATCCACAATGTCGAAACTTTAGGTCCTCCACGTGATACACCTAGCAAGCTTCCACAAGAATGATGAATATTTTGAACCACTTTCTCGGGAAACTGGTAACAAAACATGCTATGACTTATCACTCAAATATTTATTTCTGTTAGGACCCGGCATAACTTTGATAATTCCTTCACAAAGTTATGCCGGTGGGGGCATACTTTTAATGGGCAAACTTTTATGCCGGATCCGGCATAACTTTGTGAAGGAATTATCAAAGTTATGCCGGACCCGGCATACTTATGCCAAGTCTGCCCACAAGGCATAAGTATGCCGGGTCCGGCATAACTTTGGTAATTCCTTCACAAGTGTATGCCGTTGGCGGCATAGCGAAATTTAAACTCTGCCTTGCGAATTTTTTTTAAAATTTTGACTGCGCGTGGGTTCGAACCTGGAACCTATGGGTGTTAGCCGAAGGGCAAAATTTAAACATTTCAAATATGAGGGGCAAAATTTAAAGACCACCCCAAAAGAAGGGCAATTCTGCGAGTTGCCGATCACAATAGATGTCCTGGGCTCAAGCCCACCATCCACAAAGCCCAAACACCAAACATCCACATTTTGGGCCTTAACCCGAACCATCGAATTCGACCCGAATATCCTCCAAAACACATCCTGTTTATGCAAAACCAAATCAATAGTGGGAACCGCCGGTCCAACGCGCGTGGTCGCAATCAGCTTGGCCGGAAAACACACGTCGAACGGCTTCACCGGAGTTGTCACTGTCAAATTCATCGCCTTCAAAGTTGTAGAAAATCAAAATTCGTTAGGATTTGATATTTTAATAATGTCAGGATATGATTTATAGTCAAATTTATATAGTAATACTTTTTCCAGTTTACAGTCAAAATAGGTGTTGTTCTATTATAAATAGAGGTACTGCTAGTTATTTTCATAGAGTGGAGATTGCGGAGAGCATTTAAATATTTAATGAGTTTACGAATACAATATTGGGAGAATATAATTACGCTCTATGTGTATTTTTATTGTAAATGTTTACGCCACGTAGCCCATACTTTGTGTATAAACACCCCATTTTCAACATATTTGTGTATGAACACCTTTTATACACTATTATGCACTTTATACGAGGTTAATACATTATGTATAATGATTCCCCCCGCCCCCAGAGTATAATGTTGTATAATATTGTATATTGAGCTACGTGGCGTAAATATTTTCAAAAGCTGTATATTTTTTAAAATTTCCCTAAATAAGCATGCTGCTAGATATATATTTTAAAAGTGTGCGAATCATTTGAGTTTATGAATAGAATATTTTCCTTCACCTTTGCTTCCGCCACAAACTTCTCTGTCACCACCTTGAACATCTCCGTCCACAACACCGTGTGTGGTGTCGACGTGCTAATCTTCGTCCCGCCGTACCCATTCTCCTTGTTGATTTTCAGCAGCGTTTGATTTAACGGCACGGATTTACCATTGATTTTCATCGAACTCACTCCAATGAAGTACTCACTGGACGGATACCTATAAGAATGTGTATCTAAGTATTCACTAACCACTTTTCTTACATTATAACTTTAGTATCCCAATCAATGAAATATCATGTTTATTTATTAAGTAAAATAAAGAACCCACAAAACTTCTTATAGTTTACCTAGGAAGTATGAAATTCATCTGTCACCTTTAAAATAACTCGCCTACAAAATCCATTAATGAAGACCTTTTATATATCTTTTAATAAAAGACCGCCTAGTGGACTGTTCACTTTGGAGAAATAATAAAGGAATTTTTACATAATCCATGAGGTGTTTAACTATAATAACTATATTTAAGAGGTGTTTAACTATAACAACTATATTTAACAAGGTGTTTAACTATAATAACTATATTTAAATTTTATTACAAACCGTCGCTATAAGGTATTTGTATTTACAGCTCGTAGCTATAAGGTATATGTGTTTGGCTGACTGTATTTTTTTGGGCAAACTAGATGTATTGGACTGTATGTGTTATTTGACTGATCTATATACATATGTATTTGGTTTACTGTATTTTGGAAAAGTAGAGTATGACTGTATGTGTTATTTGACTGATCTATATACATATATATTTGACTTATTGTATTTTGGAAAAGTAGAGTATGACTGTATGTGTTGTTTGACTGATCTATATACATATGTATTTGGCTTACTTGGAACTTTGAATACACATGAATCCACGCGAAACCGGTAAAACATAGCTACGAATTGTAATTACAAAATCAGTAGCTACGATTGGTTAAAAAACTAATAGTAGTTTATGTAAGTTACCCAATCACAAATGTTAGAAAAATGGAGTTTAATAAAGAATTGAGTAAACCATATAAATATCAGGAATACTACTCGTTGGACGAATACCTGTACGATAATATCACAGTTCCAACGTATGGATTTAACAGCATTGGAGTGTAAATCAATGATTTTGAAACATCAATTCTTGGTTGGAGGTAGTAAGGTCCGGCTGTGTTGAAAAATGCGACGCCGTTACTGTTGGTGGAACTAGGCAAGCAAACTGCGAATATTGCCAGAGAAGAGAAAGCTCTGCTTAGCTGAAATGGTAATGAATAGTTGAATCTTCCTAATGCGGCTACTCCGGTGACTCCTTTAGGGAGTCCCCTGAGTAGTTTTGTATTAGCACATGAAAGAACAAAATCTTTGATGAGCTCGAGTTTACAAGGATTCTGGCCGTCTGTGGTTGGTAATGCCAATCTGCACACGATGTTTATATCAAATTAATAAATACATATAACATGAGACAAAAAATAAAAATATAAAATGATAAACATTAAAGAAAATAATGCCAAACAAATCAAGATAAATGATGTAGTATATATTTTCATTATGAGCTGAGGGTCTCCCCGAAACAGCGTTTTTACCTTTTCAAGGTAGAGGTAAGGTGTGTGTACATATTACCCTCCCTAGACCCCACTTGTGGATTACACTAGATATGTTGTTGTTGTTATGATTTGATTTGGAGTTTGAAAGTTAAACATACTGATGTTAAGGATGAATTTGTATATAAAATGTATTTTTTAGACCAAGGGAGTAAGTCTTAAATAGTAAAGAAAAGCTATTTGACTCCTCAGATAGTAGTACTTTCACATAAGGCTCGTGTGTGACCGAGTTTTCAGGGAAATAGTTACACGAGTCATTGGAACAACCGGGACCGGGTTTCTTGTAACAATTGCCATAGATGCCGGTTTCAAGGGCAATGCAAAGGGTGTCGTTATAGAGAAGGTGCTTATAGGAGGTAGTGGCGGAGCCACACTATGCCGAGGGTGTTCATCCGAACCCCCTCGGCGGAAAAAAACACTGTTTTTATAAGGTTAAAATTATTTTTTATGTATATATAATAGATATTGAACCCCCTTAGGCTTCTTCGTATGTTTACTTTTTTATATTTTGAACCCTCTCGGCGGAAATCCTGGCTCCGCCACTGATAGGAGGAAGATTTGTAACGACGAGTACAGTCAGCCCAAGTCAGTGAAGCACCAAGGTCAAGATGTAAATTTGTGACTTGTAATGGAGTTTTGAGATAGAGCGAGAGAGAGTATAGATTTGTGGAGTTGTCTTTCCTTATATAGGAGTTAGAAATGCTTTTTGTGAAGAAACTGGAGAAGAAGAATGAAGAATAGTAAAGAGAAAGATGAAGGAAGTAATGAGTGTTAAAGATTTTGGCCTCTGCATGGCTAATTGCTTGGAGTTTTGCTAATTGGCTAGTTTAGTTCTATAGTAGAATGATGTACTGTTCTTGCTTCATTCACCTATATATAGAATGAGTTTAGGTATTCTCTATCTATCCACATGTGTTGGTTTAGGGTACAAGTACCCTCTTGCTAAACATTGTTCGAGCTTTTCGTGAGTTTATGACATGGGTTACTTTAATTTCGCCTTATTTAGTTATACACATCAGTTTCATTGAAATATCTACGAGATTTTATGGCTTATTTAGATTGATATGTATTATTAAAGGAAGTGACATATTTTTAGTGGTTCATTTATCTACGTAATGACGGCCACTTGCGAACATGCAAAAGCCTTTCCAAAATTAGAGTTGGAAGTGTCTGATAGAAACACTTTATCATGTATTCGTAGTGTTAAATCGAAACAAACCGTATTTCGAGTGTCTAAATGAAATTTACAGTTAAGATTAAGAGATTGTCGATGTATCCAACACAGTTTTGTGACAATAATTTTTTAAAGAAATTAAATATACAATTCAAGTCAGATAGTAGTAATGTGGATCTAGAGGCAACAGACACTTTATGCAAAAGTTCACACACCCGCATAATATTTTTTTTAAAAAAAAAAAATCAATGTTTAGATGTATAATAGATGGACACAAAGTGAAAACAATGTAAAGTAAACATTAATTTGAGCATCCTAGTTTTATTGAGGAAATAATTTGTTTAGTTGTTTCAAGCTTATCGCTAAACATAAAGTTCTTCCCTTTTGAATTGTTCTTGGAGGATCTTGTGCATAATGATGTTAGTACTAAGTCACTATCATGAATATTATATCACCCAAAGTACCCGCAAGGCCGAAAATAAAAAAAAAAGCAGAGGAAAAGAATTTACTTTTCGGAACCACCTGCTAGAAACTAACAAAACAAATGACATCAGGGCAAATCATTTTTCAAATGAACTATGAACCTCTAAAAAAAAAAAAAAAAGACTACTCGAAATTGAATTAAAATGCTAATTAGCTTTATTTATCGAGAAAAGCCGGATTTTAGTTCATCAAATATCCAAAACCATATAGGTAGGAACCACTTGCTAAGAAACTAACAAAACAAATGGCATCAGGGCAAATCATTTTTCAAATGAACTATGAACCTCGAAACAAAGAGAAAATAAAGAAAAGAAAAGAAGACCACTCGAAATTGAATAAAAATGCTAATTAGATTTAATTATCGAGAAAAGCCGGATTTTAGTTCATCAAATATCCAAAACCATATAGGTATCCATTTCTTTTTTCAAACAATGTACAAATCAGATACAATGCTGATATGATCACCTAAAAATCCAAAGAAGAACGAAAATAGCTACCATTGTAGTTCCATTTCCAAGAATTGGACATATTGAAGAAGAGAGAGTGGAGAAAGTCACAAAAAGAAGAAGAAAAACTTACCGTAACTCAAAAGTCAGAAATACAGCAACATTGAAGACAAACTCCAACCAAAGCAAAAATTTAAAACAATGATCAGAATTGAGGAGCAGTAACAACAGCCAGAAGCAGAGAGCGAGAAACGAGAAAGAAAATAGATATATTAATTGAGTAGATTCTAGAATCTGTGTGAAAATGGAAGAATCGTATATACCTAACCGAGTGACTTTAGTTCCAAATTTGCCCCAAATGAAACATGAAAATTACAATTGTTCCCCCGTTCGTCCTTCCCAACTCCCATTTCTATATATTAGTAATAAAATTAGTAAAATAAGCATTGCTGTGCACCATAAATGGATGTTGGCATTTCACACCCTGTTCATGACACAAAAGAATCTAGCCACATGCCTAACAGGTAGATGAAAAGAAAGTAGACAGCACAAACTGTACTATTATTACCGACTTCCTGGTAGCCAAAGATACATTACAGAAACAACTGCGGAAAAACTGCCAGAAATTGGATTATGGCATATGAAGCCTCAACATTCTACTGGCAATACTGGGAAAAAACATCCCTACTCGAGAATGTATTGAAAATTACAAAATACACACTGCAGTGAAGCACTAATTCACAACTCACATATTTCATCATCCCTACAGCTTTGAAGCTGCAGCGTCGTCTAAAAACCAAACCAATTCTCCTTCAGGTGAAACCATCTGCACAGGCAGCAAATCAGAACCGTCACTATCACCTAGCGATTTATGCACTACATCTGCCTTTCCAGCACCTGCTACTACAACAACAACAACAACAACAACCCAGTGAAATCCCACAACGTGGGGTCTGGGGAGGGTAGAGTGTACGCAGACCTTACTCCTACCAAGTTAGGACGGCTGTTTCCAAAAGACCCTCGGCTCAATAAAAAGCATAAAAAGAGGTCAGATAAGGCTAAGAGATTCAAAGCGATATGGACCAGCACCTGCTACTACAAGTGCGATATTTGCAGACGAGTTTATTACAGGAAATGTAAATGTAATCCTGTCCGATGGAGGTTTTGGAGAGTCCTTGATGAAGGTGACCCACTTCTCTTTCTCATGGACAAGAGGATGCCCAGGAAACAAGGATTCTACATGTCCATCTGGACCCATACCCAATAGCATCACATCAAATTTTGGAAATCCACTCTCTTTAGAGGTGTCTACAATATTGCTGTTAACTAAGTGCTTTAGACAAGTCTCATAATCATCTTGCTGCACCCTCTGCTGATAATGCCTCATTAATGGCATACACATGACCAGCAGGAATAGGTATCTGTCCAAGAGAAGTAAAGGCAGTAGACAGAGAGTTAAAGATGCGAAATGAGAATAATGATGATGTAGCCGCTATCATCATTCATAATAAGATCAAATAACGAAGGCAGTTCACATGTGAAGCAAGTATCTATCTATCTATATAGAAAAGGAGAGGCAAAAGAACGGTAGGATGACAAGTGTCATCACCACAAAAATCAGAATTTAAAAATAGAAAATGAAAAAATAAAAAATAAAACTGCAAGTGAACTAGATAATTATTTAAAAAAAGAAAGTAGATAATTTTTTTTCTTAAAAAAAAAAAAGTCACTGTAACCGTCTGTAACTCTTTTAATCAGACATCTCCTGTAGTAGTCACACCGCAAACTTCCTTTTTCCCCCTACAATTAGATCATCGTAATATTCTTTTGCGAATTTCCTCATCTTCCAATATAAGTGCTTTATGAATTCAGACGTTTTAGGAGAAGCAATTGGCTCGTTTGCAAATACTAATTTTTATTTGCATTGATAGTCTCTTTGAAGCAAAATTGATAAATATCACTATCAAAGGAGGCATTTGTAGTTTCTTTTCAGCAAAATTACAAAAAAGAATTTCATCTCTTCATCCTTGGAAGGTTTAGAGACTCTCAGTGGCAGCAACCACACAGAGACAAAAAGACAATGCTTACTTGAGGTATCCTCAACATGTTTTCCACCAGCATATATAGCTTTTCTTAAAAGATTAATTTAGTCATTTTATGCTTATACTTTTAGTTTGTTGTTGGTTACTACATCAAGGTTGTATTTTGTTTTATGATTTCTTGAGTTAGTACATTTGGATAAGAGTATGAAATCTAAGCAAAGGAAATGGAATGTTTAATCTGGAGTAATAGTTTACTCTTTCAGTTACGAAATTTTAGGTCTTCAAGCATTACTTGGAAGCTTTCTAGCCAAAAGCCAATTAAATAGAAAGTAGTAACGACGTCAACAACAACATAATGGGATGGACATGATGGATACTACAAAACACTACATGCTTTTGGAGGTGCTGGATGCGATGAAGGTAACTAAAATAGATCAATTACGTTCTTAATATAATTCTCTTTCGTTGTTTTTCACAATTATTTTTCTTAACTAAAATAGATCAATTACGTTCTTAATATAATTTTGCTCGCAACCATCTTCATTTTAGATGCTTTGTGCTTTAGAGCTGGCCGGACTGCCAAATAAGATGTCAAGGCAAGCCCATTGAACTTGCTGGAGTTAGCGAAGAGCACTGAGAGTGAGTAGGTCAAGATTGAGGGTGCAATTCAAACCAACTTATAAGGGAATTCAGCAAAGTCAATATTAAGTTCAAGTGGCCAATTGATATTACCAGCAGCTCTATGAGGTAGTGAGTTGGCCAATTGCGCTCATTAAATTTTACAACATGCACAATTGACAATTGTGCTTAAGCTATGTTGAACTACTTCTCAATTGATCCTCTTAACACTTAACCCCACTAAACTCCTCTAGCTACAAAAGCTCTCCAAATCATTCTCATCAAGAAATCTTTACAATTTTAGATGTTTGAAGTATTTTTCTAATAAACAACAACATGCCCTAATCCCACAAGTGGGACCTTACCCCTACCTTTGTGGCTTGTTTCTGATAGATCCTCGGCTCAAAGGAAGTAATCCAAACGATAATGAAAGGAAAATAACAACAGCTAAAGGCAGACACACAAAGCAAATAAAGTAATAATAGTAGTAAGAAATGGAGTTTGCTAATACTTGATCATTATTCATAATACTAGTTTCATGAGGCCCGGGCTTCTTTAACATTTTAACTTTCAATGTTAACGAAATTATTTACTTCAACTCATATGTAGAGCCAACATATGAAATTTATGGGTTCTGAATTCTTATTTTTAAGTTATTCATAACTAAATTAATAACTTATCGTTTAAATACAAAGTTTGTGGACCAAAGCTACTGGGTTCGATCGAAACCGTTGTCGACACTCTAGCTCCGCGGAGCTTCAAATTCATTTTGTGCTTATCTTAAACTCATTTAAGATTTTAACCCCACAAGTGGGGTTATTTTGAGATAAAGGAGTAAAAATAAGTTAATAAGGAGCAAAAAAATAAATTCATAAAAAGTTACTATAACATTAACCAATGACAAAGGCCCAAGTGAAATGTCATTTAAAAAAAAAAATTGTAAAAGTAAGAATATGCAATAAGAAAAAAAAAGACACAAAAATAAAATCATAAAAAGTTACTATTACATTAACCAATCACAAAGGCCCAAGTGAAATGTCATAAAAAAAAGAAAAAAGAAAAAAGAAATAATTGTAAAAGTAAGAATATGCAATAAGGAAAAAGACATAAAAGCCACATGTAAAAGCTTCATTAGATTAAAGTTCAATGTGAGGACTACAACACTTTTGATTCCCACTTATATATAGTAGTAATAAATCCCCCACAAAAATAAAAGGGGACATGCTCCATTATTTAAAATCATTTATACACGCGTATTCATTTAACTGCGATGTACGGATAAGTCCGATGTGAAATACACTTGCATTAAATAAGTCAATCTTTGTTGTTCATTATGAAAAAAAAAAAAAAAAAATCTATTTATTAAAGTTCATGCATAATTCGAGTGTGAAATAACTGTGCCATATGGTTTGGATTGTTAAAAGGTGAATTTTCAACACAGTAAATCAAATTAAAAGGGATCTTAATGAACTCAGAGCAGAAGTTATCAGTGAATGTACTTAATAAAAGAGATTCTTGAGAGACCTCCCCTCATACACACAAAAGTCTAAAGTCCACTTCCAACTGTGGACTTACAACACTTACTTGCAAGGATGTATTAGTGATCATAGAAGTATAAAATTCAATCTAGGTAACTAGTGTTGCTTTTCTATCAAATAACAAGAGAGGGGATTAAGGTGCGAGCAAGCTGCCCCGACACCACGGTTATCAATTAGAAAAAAAAAAAAAAAACAAGAGAGGCGATCAGCTTTTTGTGGGAACAGAAGATGGGCTGAGTTTCATTTCCAAAGTGAAAAAGCTAAAACTGATAAATGGTTAATTTTGCACATATGTATTTGACTTGCTGTCACCTGTATCCTCACGAAACCGATAAATACAGCTACCAATTCTAATTACAAAAACAATAGCTAGGATTTATTAGAAACCTAAAAACTATAGTAGTTTATGTAAGTTACCCCATAATAAATGTTAGAAAAATGGAGTTTAATAAAGAATTGATATTACTCGTTGGACGAATACCTGTACGATAATATCACCGTTCCAACGTATGGATTTAACAGCATTGGAGTGTAAATCAATGATTTTGAAACATCAATTCCTGGTTGGAGGTAGTAAGATCCGGCTGTATTGAAAAATGCGACGCCGTTGCTGGTGGTGGAACTAGGCAAGCAAACTGCGAATATTGCCGGAGAAGAGAAAGCTCTGCTTAGCTGAAATGGTAATGAATAGTTGAATCTTCCTAATGCGGCTACTCCGGTGACTCCTTTAGGGAGTCTCCTGGGTAGTTTTGTATTAGCACATGAAAGAACAAAATCTTTGATGAGCTCGAGTTTACTAGATATACTGATTGAGTAGATTCTAGAATCTGTGTGAAAATGGAAGAATCGTATATACCTAGCAGAGTGACTTTAGTTCCAAATTTGCCCCAAATGAAACATGAAAATTACAATTGTTCCCCTGTTCGTCCTTCCCAACTCTCATTTCTATATATTAGTAATAAAATTAGTAAAATAAGCATTGCTGTGCACCATAAATGGATGTTGGCATTTCACACCCTGTTCATGACACAAAAGAATCTAGCCACATGCCTAACAGGTAGATGAAAAAGAAAGTAGACAGCACAAACTGTACTATTATTACCGACTTCCTGGTAGCCAAAGATACATTACAGAAACAACTGGAAAACTGCCAGAAATTGGATTATGGCATATGAAGCCTCAACATTCTACTGGCTATACTGGGAAAAACATCCCTACTCGAGAATGTATTGTCTCAAAATACACACTGCAGTGAAGGACTAATTCACAACTCACATATTTCATCATCCCTACAGCTTTGAAGCTGCAGCTCTAAAAACCAAACCAATTCTCCTTCAGGTGAAACCATCTGCACAGGCAGCAAATCAGAACCGTCACTATCACCTAGCGATTTATGAATATCTGCCTTCAGCACCTGCTACTACAAGTGCGATATTTGCAGACGAGTTTATTACAGGAAATGTAAATGTAATCCTGTCCAATGGAGGTTTTGGAGAGTCCTTGATGAAGGTGACCTACTTCTCTTTCTCATGGACAAGAAGGAAACAAGGATGCTACATGTCCATCTGGACTCATACCCAATAGCATCACATCAAATTTTGGAAATCCACTCTCTTAGAGATGTCTACAATATTGCTGTTAACTAAGTGCTTTAGGCAAGTCTCATAATCATCTGCTGCACCCTCTGCTGATAATGCCTCATTAATGGCATACACATGACCAGCAGGAATAGGTATCTGTCCAAGAGAAGTAAAGGCGGTAGACAGAGTTAAAGATGTGAAATGAGAATAATGATGATGTAACAGCTATCATCATTCATAATAAGATCAAATAACGAAGGCGCGCAGTTCACATGTGAAGCAAGTATCTATCTATCTATATAGAAAAGGAGAGGCAAAAGAATGGTAGGATGACACGTGTCATCACCACAAAAATCAGAATTTAAAAATAGAAAATAAAAAAATAAAAAATAAAACTGCAAGTGAACTAGATAATTATTTAAAAAAAGAACGTCTCCTGTAGTAGTTACACTGCAAACTTCCTTTTCCCCCCTACAATTAGATCATCGTAATATTCTTTTGCGAATTTCCTCATCTTCCAATATAAGTGCTTTATGAATTCAGACGTTTTAGGAGAAGCAATTGGCTCGTTTGCAAATACTAATTTTTATTTGCATTGATAGTCTCTTTGAAGCAAAATTGATAAATATCACTATCAAAGGAGGCATTTTGTAGTTTCTTTTCAGCAAAATTACAAAAAAATTTCATCTCTTCATCCTTGGAAGGTTTAGAGACTCTCAGTGGCAGCAACCACACAGAGACAAAAAGACAATGCTTACTTGAGGATCCTCAACATGTTTTCCACCAGCATATATAGCTTTTCTTAAAAGATTAATTTAGTCATTTTATGCTTATACTTTTAGTTTGTTGTTGGTTACTACATCAAGGTTGTATTTTGTTTTATGATTTCTTGAGTTAGTACATTTGGATTTGAAATCTAAGCAAAGGAAATGGAATGTTTAACCTGGAGTAATAGTTTACTCTTTCAGTTACGAAATTTTAGGTCTTCAAGCATTACTTGGAAGCTTTCTGCCAAAAGCCAATTAAATAGAAAGTAGTAACGACGTCAACAACAACATAATGGGATGAACATGATGGATACTACGAAACACTACATGCTTTTGGAGGTGCTGGATGCGATGAAGGTAACTAAAATAGATCAATTACGTTCTTAATATAATTCTCTTTCGTTGTTTTTCACAATTATTTTCCTTAACTAAAATAGATCAATTACGTTCTTAATATAATTTTGCTCGCAACCATCTTCATTTTAGATGCTTTGTGCTTTAGAGCTGGCCGGACTGCCAAATAAGATGTTAAGGCAAGCCCATTGAACTTGCTGGAGGTAGCAAAGAGCACTGAGCGTGAGTAGGTCAAGATTGAGGGTGCAATTCAAACCCACTTAGAAGGGAATTCAGCAAAGTCAATATTAAGTTCAAGTGGCCAATTGATATTACCAGCAGCTCTATGAGGTAGTGAGTTGGCCAATTGCGCTCATTAAATTTTACAACATGCACAATTGACAATTGTTTAAGCTATGTTGAACTACTTCTCAATTGATCCTCTTAACACTTAACCCCACTAAACTCCTCTAGCTAGAAAAGCTCTCCAAATCATTCTCATCAAGAAATCTTTACAATTTTAGATGTTTGAAGTATTTTTCTAATAAACAACAACATGCCCTAATCCCACAAGTGGGACCTTACCCCCCCTACCTTTGTGTATTTAGATTGAATTATTGAAAATCCTCGGAAAGGTAATCCAAACGATAATGAAAGGAAAATTGGATTAAAAAATTACACACAAAGCAAATAAAGCAATAATAGTAGTAAGAAATGGAGTTTGCTAATACTTGATCATTATTCATAATACTAGTTTCATGAGGCCCGGGCTTCTTAAACATTTTAACTTTCAATGTTAACGAAATTATTTACTTCAATTCAGATGTAGAGCCAACATATGAAATTTACGGAATTCTTATTTTTAAGTTAGAACTAAATTAATAACTTATCGTTTAAATACAAAGTTTGTGAAGCTACGGGTTCGATCGAAAGTTGTCGATACTCTATGGGGCTTCAAATTCATTTTGCGCTTATCTTAAACTCATTTAAGATTTTAATAATGTATTTTATTTTCACATGTATTAACAAAACTCATGTTTTCATCTTCTAAAATCATCTAACACAACAACAAAAATCCCACAAGTGGGGTTATTTTGAGATAAAGGAGTAAAAATAAGTTAATAAGGAGCAAAAAAATAAATTCATAAAAAGTTATTATAACATTAACCACAAGTGAAATGTCATTTAAAAAAAAAAAAAAATGTAAAAGTAAGAATATGCAATAAGAAAAAAAAAGACACAAAAATAAAATCATAAAAAGTTACTATTACATTAACCAATTACAAAGGCCCAAGTGAAATGTCATAAAAAAAAAAAAGAAAAAAAAAAGGGGAATAATTGTAAAAGTAAGAATATGCAATAAGGAAAAAGACACAAAAGCCACATGTAAAAGCTTCATTAGATTAAAGTTCAATGTGAGGACTACAAAACTTTTGATTCCCACTTATATAGTAATAACATCCAAATCCCCCACAAAAATAAAAGGGACCTGCTCCATTGTTTAAAATCATTTATACACGCGTATTCATTTAACTTAACGGAGAAGTCCGATGTGAAATACACTTGCATTAAATAAGTCAATCTTTGTTGTTCATTATGAAAAAAAAAATCTATTTATTAAAGTTCATGTATAATTCGAGTGTGAAATAACTGTGCCATATGGTTTGGATTGTTAAAAGGTGAATTTTCAACACAGTAAATCAAATTAAAAGGGATCTTAATGAACTCAGAGCAGAAGTTATCAGTGAATGTACTTAATAAAAGAGATTCTTGAGAGACCTCCCCCTCATACACACACAAAAGTCTAAAGTCCACTTCCAACTGTGGACTTACAACACTTGCAAGGATGTATTAGTGATCATAGAAGTATAAAATTCAATCTAAGGTAACTAGTGTTGCTTTTCTATCAAATAACAAGAGGGGATTGTGCGAGCAATGCCCCGACACCAAGTTATCAATTAGAATAATAAAAAAAAACAAGAGAGGCGATCAGCTTTTTGTGGGAACAGAAGATGGGCTGAGTTTCATTTCCAAAGTGAAAAAGCTAAAACTGATAAATGGTTAATTTTGCACAATAGCTTTGCACATGATTAACCGAGAGCGCCCAAAAATAGGGTCAAACTATAAGGAGCTAAAGCCAAATGCCACACCCAAGGGGTGAATAGGGGTATCGGTTGCACGGCTCAAGGTTTTTCAGTACACCAAATGCTTCACCCCTACACTTCAGTGGTAGGTTCCGCTTCCCACTAATTTACCAGAAAGCTTTTGGCGAGCACTAGTTTTTCCTCGTATGACAGTTAGTTTTTTCCTTGCTCCAACTTCTGCACTATAAGTACTACTGAAGGTGTCTACAGTCATTTTAGCCCCTTGCAAAGCATATGTTGATCTGTAAATCACAGTAGAAATTGTGTAATTCTCAAACGTAAACGTGAGAAAGCAAACAGCCCACACCTCCACTCCTGTCCCAAGTACATAGAAGGAGAAAGGGGAAGACTGTCTTTGTTTCTGCATTTCCATCTTCTACAATGTCAAATACCAACCAACAATTTGCGTCACCACATGTTCAATCAAACAACATTGGCTGCATTGCTCTATCTAAGAACAGGCATCTGGCTCTGGTTGCACCTTAGCAAAAGGATATTTACTTCCCTTTAGTTTTTTGAATATTAAAAGTCCGTAGATCATTAAATTGAATCTTCAGAGGTCAGAAACTCAAAAATATCCTGACTGACCAGATGGTGCAACAGATCACTAAGATCAAAATTTTCTCTAATAAGAAAGATTATCCTATCTGGTTAGCTGATGAGAGTGGGGATTTCACTTGCAAATCGGCTTCAAGGGTTACTAGAAGCCAAAGGAGCATGTCTCTTACCACTAAGAAGATATGGCATCCTAAACTCCCCTTTAAAGTTTCCTTCTTTATGCTAAGGGCTCTTAATAATAGACTCCCTACTGAACATCTTATTTCATAAAAAAAAATAATAATAATAGACTCCCTACTGATGGTAAGATCCAAAAATCTGGGGTTCAAGGCCCTTCAATATGTGACTGTTGCAGCAATAATCAAAAGCAGGAAAATGTTGATCACTTGTTCTGTCAAGGGGAAATGAAGCAGTTGTGGCAAATTTTTTGTAACGGGGCTGGAATTCCTTGCCATAGGAATTCCAGCCCCATGGCAAGGAATTCCTTGCCATACCCTCCCCAGACCCCACATTGTGGGATTCATTGGGTATGTTGTTGTTTTTGTTTGGCTGGAATTCCTTGTCATCACCAAACTGTTAGGACCATGGCTATACAGTGGTGGCTCACCAAGCCTAAAAATATGATCCATGATCTCCTCCTGTAGTGCACTCCTCCAATCATTCGTTGGGACATTTGGAAGAGTAGATGCTCTAAAAAGTTTGCAGACTGGTTAACTTGGTTTTGAGAAGCAAATTTCCTCAAATGGAAGCCTATTCCAAGTGCGAAGATATTTATGATAAAGTGGAAGGGGTTCAACCTCAACTGGACATCAAGATCATCAAATTGTACAGACCAATCTCTTAACACTCTGAAGCTTAACACTGACTGTTAGGTAATCCGGAAGAAGCAGCACGTGGTGGTATCCTCAGAGACTACAGGGACAGGATAATCATGGCTTTCTTTTCTTTCTTTGGCACTTGCAGTAACAACAAGTCTTAGACCCTTCTCTTTTAAAAGGACTCCGATTGTGCATAGATAATGGGTACAACAACATTACTCTTGAAACTGACTCCAAACTACTGGTTAATATGATCCAGGGAAGCAATAAAGCCCAGAATTACCTCAAAGACGATATGGAGAAAATTCAAAATATTATGAAGCAGAGACAGACTCAAGTTCATCACTGCTATCGGGAAGCAAACTTTGTGGCTGACACACTTGCCAACATTGGAATTGAGCCTAAGCTAGAGAGGTTCTTAACACAAGCTATAGATTTTCCAAGGAAAGCTAAAGCTTCATTAAAGAATGATCAAAGCGGTTATGTCCACTTCATGCTCAAAACTAAGAAAGGCTACTTCACTTTTTTTTTTAATGACGAGAATCCGCAGCCGCTACCCTTCGGGTACACACAAGGTAAATCCTGCTCCTGTGCAATAGCCCGCAAACCACACAGAAGATATTACCCACACTAGGCGAGAGCCCCGCGCGAGCTCGAACTCGATAAAGCAAATAATTGTAGGAGGTAAGGGTTTTCGAACCTGAGACCTCCACTATGGAAGCCCCATGCTCAACCAACTGAGCCACCCTTGCGGGTAAGGCTGCTTCACTTTTGTTAATGACTAAGTTCCTTTTCAGTTACTCTAAGCTAGTTCTCTTTTGCTTATTCAAATCATTTGTAAGAGAGGAGTCCTCTCACTTTACCTTATGGTCAGAACATCTTCACTCAAGAGTTAGCCTCCTTACTCTACATGTAATTTTGTAGGCTAAGGTTTATGTCCTCGGAGGTATTCTTTTGGGTTATTGAATAGACGGGTAGAGGTCATGCCAAAACCCCAATACCACATGGGAGTGTAACCCGGGTTGTGGCTTGAATTAAAACCAAAAAAAAAAAAAAAAGAGGTGCTTCTCTTAACGACGAGAAATCTAATGTAAATATAATTCCATTTTAACGAGACCATCAGATCATTTTAATCCTCACTGATGCATTGGCAGGCTTTAACTTAGCTTCTCTTTTTAAATTGTTGTGTCCGGGCTAGCTTGCTCACTTGCATATACTATGGGGACCTGATTGAACAGATGAAAAGAAATCACTACTGCAATAAACCTACTGCGTCTCACATTTTTGACCAGCCAAATAAGTAAAAGATCACAATAGCTGGGATGAACAATAAATATTCAGATGACAGTTGAAAAATAAGAGGTAGAAAACTAATGAAGATACCACACACTGTGAGGGCATTAAAATCAATACATTGTAGAAAATCAAATATACCTTGGATAGAAAAGCATCATAAGCAAGCAAATAATTGCTGTCAGTATGATCCTTTGGTACAACTCTCTCATCCACCCAGAAAACATACCACTTCGACCAATCTATCGAATCAATATACGGTGGCTCCACCAATTTCCTGTACTCCAAAAAAACATAAGTAATTAATCAAACATCCAAACCATCCCCGAAAACCTTAAAAAACGAAAAGAGAATTAATAATTTACCTAAGAGACTTACTAAGAGAACCACCGGAAACAACCACAGTAAAAGCATCTCTCTCTTTGCAAAATTTCTCGGATAAATCAGTTGTGTACTTGGCTAAAGACACAGCAAGTTCATAAAGAGGCTAGGCGCAGTGCGCACTCTGTCATGTTTTGTTATTATACTAGATGGAGGTTGCCCGTGCAAGCACGAGCCCAATATTTTTCGATATGTATCTTGCAAAATTGTTTTTGAATAAAGTTTCAGTTATGGTTACTTATGCACTGGTGTGAATTTGTGTGTGAATGTAGTTTTAAGCTTATCAACACATATATAAGTAACTGGTGTGAATTTGTTTGTGAATGTAGTTTTAAGCTTATCAACACATATATAAGTAACTGGTGTGAATTTGTGTGTGAATGTAGTTTTAAGCTTATCAACACATATGTAAAGGCAGGCAAAGAAGGTATTTCGTAGCTAAAGCATATTGTTTAAGCTGTTTGATATATACACACACATCCAGGATTACACCGTTTATATACGCATTATTTACATATTGAAAGAAGTTGGTATCGGCAGTTGCTATCGTTGTAGCTGTGGTGCTGTGGTTGATAGAATACTTGTAGAGACAAAAAAAAAACCTGCACAATTGGTGAGTAATGTTAACAATAAACATTTGCCTAAGTGCTCGGTGAAGGAAAAAAGAAGCATATAGACATTAACATGTTCTTTCATGTTAAATCCTTAGGGAAGTTCTTAGAAGCTGACAAAGCTAGTAATAAAATGCATTCCGTGTATCTGTATGTATATCAATATTACTGAAGTAATTCTGATATCATGGGAATTAAAGTAGTATTAATGAATCTTTATTACATCAAGTTTTGCTATTGAAAAAAGCAAGAACATTTCAATAGGAAATCCAACAGTGAGAATTATCACTTAAAAGAAAAGTTTTTCATTTTGGGTTTACCGAATTATCACTCAAAATATATAGTCCAGTACTGTAAAATAATTGCTCAAATTCGTTAGCACTCAGTTGTGAATGAAACACAGTAGCTCTGTACGCCATTCGGATATAAACAGTTTCTGTGGTAATGTAAGCTCTAAATTCGTCACCAATGCTCAAAGTAACTAAACTTCCCTTTACAAAACTCTAAAATACAGAAAGTTAGCTTTAAAATGTATTTTCTTTCCATAACTAAAATTTAGTTCTGTAATACGATGAGATGGAATGAAGTAGAACCTTCTGTGTGTCTTGAAAAAATAAGAGAAGGAATGGAAGATGCAATGACAAAATTGTCCTCTAAGTAACCTTTACAAAATATACTTCATATAGACAACCATAAAGGTGGGTGTTAAATATGCAACTATTTGTTAGAATTTGCAACTGGCCAAGTAATATGGTACGGAGAGGGTAAGATGGAAAAGATTTAATTAATTTTATCTTAATTTTATGAATGAATAAGTAATTTGAAAATATTTTTAGTAATGTGACCAAGTAATATGGGATATTGAAAGACTTCATTTATTAATTTTAAAGAACGTAAAAGTTAAAAGTGAATAAGTAAAAGTGCACGGAGGAAATAAATATGTGTCGGAGAATTAAAATTGAAGTGCGTACGTGTATACGTGAGAAGAGAATAAATATTCGATACTATCACATATGTCCACGTGGGATAAAAAAATAGTTTAGTAATGTGGCCAAGTGATATGGGACGGAGGGAGTACTTCATTTATTAATTCTTAAAGAACTTGAAAAGTCAAAAGTGAACAAATAAAAGTGCACGGAGGAAATAAATGTGTCGGAGAATTAAAATTTAAGTACATACGTATATACATGAGAAAAGAATAAATATTCAGTACTACGACATATGTTCACGTGAGATAAAAAAAAAATAGTTGGTTAAAGTGTACAATTTATATAGCCTTTGGTAGAAGCATTCATTGTTGTGTTGATAATTTTTTTTTCTTGTTTTACCCTTAACATTAATTACTCATTTTCTAATCATTCTCCAAGTCCAATAAGATTAATACACCAATTAATATGTGTGTTATAATAAAATACATACTTCATTTATTAATTCTTAAAAGGTGTGCAAAGTGAAAAGTAGACAAGTAAAAGAAAACAATATAGCAGAGGACAAATTCAATGACCAACCAATAAGATATGTCCAAATTTAGTTCAGCAAGTGGACACGTGCTTAGATAATGCAATACACACGTTGAAGCACACATGTTCAGTGATGCACAAATTAATAATGTGATACCTCCAAATTGCCCCTGTTCGTCCCTCCCTTATGTACAATTTATACTACTTTTGGTACAACTGCTAGTGCAGTATTCGTACTCACTAACTCTCACTTCTATAATATAGAAAATAGAATAGAAAATATATATACTAGTCCGTAGAAGTCTGTGCTGAGCCCGGGCCTAAGATCAAGATAATAAAATATTCCCTAAATTTCAATTTATGTGGCACAGTTTAAATTTTGAGAGTCAAATAGTTTAATTTTGACAGTGAAGTCAGGCATAGAATCGTTAAGTCTTTTAAAAAATTTACATATGTGAAAATTATGAAAAGAATAATGATCTTTCTTAATTAAATTTTTTTTTTCATTTCAAGAAATGCATGAGAGGAAATGATATTTCTTTTCTTTTTTCTTAAGCAAAGTGGAATATTTTCTAAATTTGCGTTATAATAATATTATTACTATGATAAAACCCCAAATAAATTAGGATTGACTAAATTTAAATAATTAAATCATGTCTCGATACAACGACGTATCTAATAATTTTGTTCCTTCTCATTTTTATTTTCTTGAAGGATTGATTTTGAAATTTATTTTCTATTGCATAAATGTGTTATATCATTAAACCTATTTATATAATCAAAATAATATTTTTTATTCAAATTTAGATCAAGAGAAATTTAATGGCAATTTTAGAATTACTAAGAAAATATGATCAACACTCCGCTAGTACCAAATGAGTTCTCCAAATTTATTATTATCACCTTTTTAGATTATTTTTGTACATAGCTATTTTTATTAGATGACATCATCACCATGCACAAATTTTCAGCATTTTCAAAGGGCTCAAATTATGTGTAATATTTGATGTGGCAACCTAAGTAAAAAAGAAATAAAATAGGGGTAAAAATAAGACATAAAAAAAAAGGTCTTGGTACATACATCACCTCCAAAAAGTTAGTCCAAAGGGCCATGTATTACCAAAAAAGGGTTTGTAAATCTCTTGATTTATTAGAAAATTACTTTGGTATATGAAGTAATAAATCGCAAATACAAGGACAAATATTTGAAAGAACAAATCCTTTTTAGTTGGCAAGCTAACCAAATAGTTAAAATGTAACTAAGTACTACAAAACTCTTTGAATTGCCTCTTGATTTATTAGAAAATTACTTTGGTATATGAAGTAAAAAATAGCAAATACAAGGACAAATATTTGAAAGAGCAAATCCTTTTTAATTGGCAAGCTAACCAAATAGTTAAAATGTAACTAAGTACTACAAAACTCTTTGAATTGCCTCTTCTATATAATACTAGTTATGTGAGGCAAAACCCGTTTACCAAACCCGCCCAAACTCAAGCATTAAAGAGATATGTTAATAATAGTAGATATTTTAATTAAAGAAATATAATTTGCGTTAGTACAAGTGTACAACAACAACAAAAAACCATCTACCCATGTAGTCCCACAAGTGGGTAATTACGTTAGTAATAATTTAATTTCATATAAGTATATTTTAAATATATGAAAGCAAAACTTTCATTCCACTCCTTTAATATTTCAACTTCCATTTTGATGAAATTATTTACTTCAAATCAAATGCGGAGCCAGAATTTGACATTTATAAGTTATGTATCCTAATTTTACGAAGTTATTTAGTTCTATATATATATATATATATATATATATATATATATATATATATATATATATATATATTTAAGACAAATACATAATTTAACTTGTCCAGAGGATGGAGTTGTTCCTGCCTTAACTAAAATAGGCATAATTAGGGATTAGGGGGTTCGAACATGGATATGGAAAAAATCTTTGGAGGGAGCGCTTCCCTTAAAGAATGGGCGCAAAAAACCCTCAAAACGAGTCCGCGCAAAAAAAATGAATATAATTTGTGTTAGTAAGGTACAACAACAACAACAACAACCATCTGCGAGTATATTATCCACTCCTTTAATATTTGGATTAATTGGGCTCAAATGCGGATATCAACCACCAATTTAGTTCTAAATAAAAACCAAAGAACATGAAAAATGAGGTAGGAGGTTCGATAGCTTTTCAAAAGTAGACCTTAAAAACAAAAAACAAAAAAAATTGACTTAAATAAATAAGATTAGGACCTAAAAGTAATTAATTAAAAAGTTCAAAAAAAAATTTGAAAATAATCTTGTGAAAAGTTTAAAAAAAAAGTCCTAAATTTGCTCTAATATATAGCAGTAATAATATATAGTATATAATAGTCGAACAATGCTTGAAAAATAAGACTAAAGTAAACATCAATTTGGGATCATGAGTAAAGTCCAAGGGCACTTCAACTCCGGATTAAAATCATTATACAAGTAAAATGTGACAATAGATCGATACTGCTTGAAAAACAATGTTTTGTTTTAGGGAAAAAAAAAAAGGGAAGACATGTCAACATAAACAATAGTGAATAGGTTAACACCGCTTGAAAAATATAGTCCAAAATATCGTTTTGGAAGTAAGAAACAAAGCCCAAGAACACCACAACTCCACATCAAAATTATTATACAAGTTTTGAATTGTGACAATAGATCGACACTTACTTTGAAAGAAAAACCTTTTTTTTCTAAAAGAAAGAAAACAATATGTATATATATACAACAGATTGACGGCGTTGAAAAAATAATGTGAAGTAAACATCAATTTGGGATCAAAAGTAACGCCCAAGAACACCATAACACCAGAACTCCATATAGGAACCATTATACAAGCAGAATTGTGACAATAGATCGACACTGCTTGCCTAAATAGACGCATAAACCACCGCATAACAAGCATAAAATGGTAATAAGATGGCCAAAAACCAAAGAAGATATCTATGATTCGTTGTATTGGCACGAAGCAGTATGTCTATTGTCCACACATTGTTTGTTTATATGCATTACACATATTTTCAAACTGGTTTCATCAAGTTGATCACTTCAGATACATCCACATATCATGTTATCAACAAAATTTTCATTTGGCTACAACTGAGTCAAACCGTTAAGTTACACAGTTACATTTCTGCACGAGCAGACTTCGCACAACCAGCTTATGTAGAAAATAAATACACCTACGCCAATATACACGCAGCATCCATGTTAGGTCAACATAACATGCTATTCTGACTTTCTAAGAACCAAGAAAGTTGCAGTGATCTGGAATAGTACAAAATTTGCATCAAATTCCAATAAATTCTGATCTGCTCTAAACGTATCGAAGTAGCCCAAAACTGAAAGTTGCTGTAAACCTGTAAGAAGAATCAGCTTTATTTTCGGCAAAGCTTTCAAACTCTAACCAACGTAGTAACCTTTCTGTTCAGCATATAAGACACTGAAAATTCGAGGAAACAGACGGGAGAAAATGATTTCTCACTAAGTACTGGCACTTAAAGCAACATCTCCCCATCAGGGCCAGTGACCATATTCTCCAGGTCTTCTTGTGACAGTAGAGTTCTCTTGCCCAGCGCGCCGTTCTTATCATATGGCTGAGCCATTTTTCTCAAAAACTGCATTCAGGGAGGGGAAAATACTGAAAATTAGAAGTGCCAGCATCTACTAATGCAATCTGAGGCTCCTGTCATAATCAAAACAACTACTCCTCGGTCCCAAGCAAGTTGGGCTCGACTATATAAATCGTCACTGATCCATGTCGACCAATTTAAGCTCAATCAGTCCAATATTATGCAAAATAAAAAGAAAAAGCACTAGAAGTTATCTATATTTTCTACTGGTTGAGGCTTCTGTCGTAGAATGTACAGAAATTTAAACCTATTATGCTATCTTCACTAGAATAGTCCAACCTAACAACTTTCCGAACCCCAGCCCGCTCCACCGTGCAACCAAAGATAAGGACAAAACAGAACTATTTTTTTATTTATTTTTTTAAATTAAGGAGGACCAAAAAGAAGATCCTCCTAAAGATGCACAACACATTTGATCTATGTTGCTTGGACTCTCCAAAAATGTTGCCGCACCCGTCGGCATCTTTGAAGAGTTTGAGCAACATAACATTTGATGATTCTTATAAACTGCAGAAGTTGAACGCTCCCAGTAACAACACAGAATGGTTCTCTGATGCATCTGACTATTAACAGCATGCAGGGAACAGGATAACAGCAAAACATAAAACTAATACCACTCACCTCTTTTGCTATATACACGGCCATGTCTGTACTTAAGTTCAAGTGAGCATCCCGTAAATGTGAAAGTATCCATCCAGGTAACTTAGACCGCTTATCATGACGGCTATATCTGATCACAAGATACAAGGCCTCATAAGCATCTCAATCCAATATTTTTATTGGGTGGGTTAGGTGGGTGGGTGGTTTGGGGGAGTGGGGGGTGGCTAGTACATATTCGAGAAATGAAAATCACAAAGCAGGCCAGCTTCTTGAACCCATTTGACCATAATAAGTATTCACTTTTTTCAGATTTTTTTTCACTTTATTTGAAAATAAATGTTTGGCCATGAAAATTTCAAATTCAACTTGAAGTTGTATTTCGAATTTGGAAAACAACTTATAACTTGTTCTCCAACACACTTTTCACTTTAGAAGTTGTATTTAAGTACATTCAAGCATGAACGCTATTCCAAATATTCTTTGCAGAAAGTACAACCAAACACAACTCCACAAATTTCAAATAAAGTGAGAATTATTTGGAATCTATGGCCAAACACCTACTTGATTATATAGTCTTCTCAATGTGTCACAATGATAAAGCGTCTATATAGCTTGCCTTGTAAATAAGAGAAAATGACAAAATGGTCCCTTATATTTGAGGGTAGGTTTAAAATAGCTCCTTAAGCATCATGCACTGAAGGGTTTTGGTCCTTTAAGTTTGTCAGCAGTTAAACAGTTTTAGTCTCCGTCACATATTTAAAGGACCAAAACTGTTCAGTGCATACTTAAGGGACTACTTTGACCCTACCCTCAAACTTAAGGGACCATTTTTGTCATTTTCTCTCTATATAACACATTTAATAGCTGTTGGCTTCTTGAGTACTTAACTGCATAGTATCACTTAGAAGCTCTTCAGCATTGTTATAAAACCCACATTCAGCAATACAAAGAGTGTAGTTTGTGCATCTTTTCTAGATATTATTCCACTTCCAAGTTGTTTTTCTATTGATATTATACAACTGACTCAGACAAAGAAGCAAACCTTTTGTCAGCAAAAATCATCATGCCATAATCTGCCTTTGAACGGATAACTCGACCCACACATTGAGCAGCTTGCCTCTGAAAATATATGGTAAATAGTTATATCAGGAAAAAGTCCCAAATACGTATTATAAGGACTTTGACCGAGTCTGGAAGTACCAAAGCATCAAAAGTTAGAAAATCGCCCTCTTTTATCTGGAAAGTCTCCCTCAGATACTCCAACCGTGCAAGCAATATTCTGCAATTTTTAACACAGATCAGATAGATTCTCTGATTATAAATAGAGACAACATCATTTTGTTATATTACTCCCTCCGTCCCAATTTATGTGACACTCTTTTCCTTTTTAGTTAGTCCTAAAAAGAATGACACCTTTCTATATTTAGTAACAATTTAACTTTAAAATGACCATTTTACTCTTAATGAGATGATTTATAGCCACACAAATATCTATGGCTTATTTAGACCACAGGTTTTAAAAATGTTCCTTTGTTTCCTAAACTTCGTGTTCAGTCAAACACCATCACATAAATTCGGACAGAGGGAGTAAAGAGAAACATTATTTCATTATTAGATCATACGGAAAGTGAAGCACAGGTCATAGTGATACTAACCTGCTTAGCGTGTACTGGAATGGAACGCCAAACATGATAACAAGCCTGCCATAGTGTCTATCAAAGTCTATACCTTCAGCCACTTTTCCCCTGCATAGTAACACAAGGACATCGTAAAGGCCAATGTCAATAGATATACCAAATCAATTTTACACTTCCTTTCACACCTCATTGCCGATAAGAATGATGTTTACACTGTAAACACAAATCCTGTATTAACTATTCGCGAGAAAACCTTGTAAAGTTTTCTTTCAAAACAACATTTCTCTCATAATTTCCTGAATTTACCTTACAGAGAGAGGATTATTACAGCTCCGTACAAGAAAAGAACTAAAACTACATCAGTAACAGGCATTTTGGCCCTTTAAGGAAACACACTGCGGTGATGGTAAATAACTATGCAACAACAGCATCTTATGTGTATAAGCGTGTGACAATCTGATCTAAAAGCTTAAGTTGTTAGAGAGACCACACTTAATTACTTATATTATAGTAGATCCAAAGAACTAAGTAACATCTTCAAACCTGAGACAACTCACTCACTCGCACATTTGAAAGAAATTAAAGATAGATAATATTTGTTTGGAACAGAAGGAAAATGGCATGGAAACACAAAATTGTTGAATGTAAAGTTAAAAAAAGAAGAGGAAGATTCACCTAGCAACAGAGAAGAAAACTGCACCCCTCCCAGAATCACAAGCCCTGCGATAATTATCCAAAGCCAATGTAGTCTCTACAACATCCTGGGTCTCAATAAATACGAGTTTATGTTGCATTATATCCTGCATGTGTGATAAGGCATTGTTGTTAAGCATTTAACGTTCTCAATTAGTTCATAGAAAAGAGTGGCTTATCTGAAAGTTGAGAGCAGAACAAAATAAAAGGTATAGTGGCACCTTTAATATTCCTGATTCATGCCAACTATTGACGATTCCGTCCATATAAGAGTAACTGACAAAAAAACAGACAACCCCATCTGGAACAACCGAAACCATTTCAAGCAAAAGCTTCCCATAATTTTTCTCGACGCCCGGATCGCTTCTCAGGTCATACTTAGTGCTTACAGGAAGCTGATCACTGCAATTTAAGAGTAAGAAAAAACAGATAAAATGTACCAAATTCTTCAACATAATCAAGCTAAGAAACACTATGCGCTCTCCTTTTCATCCGCATCTTGTGAGTGGGTTGGAGTTGAGATTAGTATAATCATAGGATCAACAGCTCGTCAAAGGTTTACCTTCCCCGCGTAAGGACCATTGGGCATATGCAATCCCTCGTCAATGACATCTTGAAGCTTCGACTCACTACCGGATTAAAATTGAGAAGACGCGGATAAAGATCAATTGGACTGAGGGTCCCGGAGGTAATCACAACAGACTGGAATCGTTCAAAAACGGGCTTTATGGCAAGAGAGGCATCGTGACAAGTAAGCTGGCATGCCAAAATATTTCTGAGGTAAGAAAATTGAACACTAATAGTAAAACAACTAAAAGAATATCAATAGCAACTTAGACATCTTCACAGTAAAATGATTTAGAAATAATATAGCAGTACTCTTAGAGACAGATTTTCATTACAAAACATATGGACTATGATTAGACTAATTAGAGACAATCATTAGAAAATTAAAGCAAGACAAATGGACTCCACACTCAGGGAAAGAGGCATACAAAACCAGTCCACTTAAAAATGCAACATCTGAATGATAAAATGTTCTGAAGAAACTAATACTCCCTCTGTCCCATAAATTAGAAAAAGATTAATTAAAGCAAGATAAATGGACTCCACACTCAGGGAAAGAGGCATACAAAACCAGTGACTTAAAAATGCAACATCTCAATGATAAAATGTTCTGAAGAAACTAATACTCCCTCCGTCCCATTTATGGGAGACTCTTTCCTTTTTAGTCAATCCCAAAAAGAATGGCACATCTATATTTTGTAACAATTTAACTTTAAACTTCCCGTTTTACCCTTAATGAGATGATTTATAACCACACAAATATCTATAGCTTATTTTAGACCACAAGTTTCAAAAGTCTTCCTTTCATTCTTAAACCCCGTGCCCACTCAAACATCACATAATTTGGGACTGAGGGAGTAACAATAATCTTCAAAACAGATTATTTAACTCAAGACATATAAATCGCGAACTTAAGACTAGTAAGAGGTATTATAAGACAAATATGTCCATAGGTGCCCCAGGAGAAGCAAACACGCACCTGCAGGACAGGATCAGGAATATGTGGCATCCTCTCGTCAAATGGTTCAATTATAATGGAAAAGCCCCGAGAGTACGTCCCCACCAACGTGGCAAGGTCACAAACAGTTTGTATATGCAGAAACTCATCTGTATCAGTTATCTCCAGGGTTAACATAAGGGAGTGAAGCCTATCATAACAAAATTTTAACATCTTTTGGTCGATTCCAACTTGTGTATTAATAGAAGCAACAAAGGCAACAGGACCCTCCTTTTCCACATTATCAGTCTCTAGACGCCCTTTAAGATACTGAACAAATCTTCTCAAAACAGACAAGAAGTGCTCTGCTTTCCTTATATTTCCTGGGACTGCTTCTTTCATAATGTCATCAGGCAAGGCAGGATTAGCAAGCCATACATCCTGACCTGTACAAATAAGATAGATGAGCAAAGACCTTCATTTGCACAAGACTAGAATTACATCGTCAACAAACAGTTTAATCGAACATACCAGGCAGTCTTTGTGCTAGACCCTCAACAAGACGACTATATTCTGCTCGCAATCGACCAGCATCAGTGTCCTTCAGCCTTCCTAACATGCAAGATGTTAGTCAAACATGGGTATTTAGCACTCCTCCTCCTTCTCTTTTCCTTTTTTTCTTTTTTACGTGATTTTCATTTTTGGAGCTTGTGGGTAAGGGTTTATAATAAGATGATAACATCATAATATACTAGACTGAACAATCTCCAAGGTATTTTAAATACGCAAAAAAAACTACCCAAAGAACTACAGCATAAAAAAGAACTCGAATGGTATCAGCAAATTTATACTTCTATTTGCATATTGCATTCGTAAGGATATGCAAACCATGGTTCAACACGAAGGGATCACCAAAATCAACATGACAGTATAGAACAAGTTTATTAATGCTGTGGGGGATACAAAACAAACAGCATCAACATGCAAACTTGAGCATTCTAGTTGCAGGATGATACCCAGTAGAACTCATTTGAAGCTTACCTAAAAGAATAATTACCTTTCAATTTCTTGAGACATCCTACTGAGATTCCGTGTTGCTCCTTCAAGTGTCTGTTTTCGCACACTGACGCTAAGTGCTTCGATACACACATTATCTATATTATGGGCCTCATCAAACACTACGACACACTCTCTCTCCATCTCCTTTGATATGATACCAGCAACCTTGGGATCAAGCAGGTATTGGTAGCTGTAAACCACAACATTTGCCTGCTGCACCATATGCCTCGCCAAAAAGTACGGGCACCAACCTTTCTCCTTGCCATACAGCCTTAGCTCCTGCGACAATGCAGTTTAAATTTTTTACAATAACTTATGCAAACCTGAGCATTTCCATTAACGTAGAATAATAATACAAAGAACAAAACTTAACTAGAATAAAAGCTTCCTAGTCAAGAATCAATCTTTTGAGCATACAATGCAATTATTAAACAGGTTATATCTCCTTTTGCCACTGCAAATACAAGCCGTCCTCAAACCAAATACAATCAGATACAACAGATGTCTTTGTATCCCTCCATAAAAGAATCGCCAGACAATAAAGCTCCTGCACGAATGGAGTCCAACCGTCTTACAGGAATATATGCAGACTCAAGCACCCACGTTAACAGAGAAAAATATCAACAACAAAACTTGACTCAAATATAGACAGAGTGTAGTCAAGAATCAGTACACAGAGTGCATGATATATTGAAAAGCCAGTTATATCTCTTCACAACTGCAAATTTAAGCTCTTCTTTATAGCCAATTCTCCTTCTAACCATCTTACAGGAACATATGCAAACACGCACTTCAACAGAAAAATATAAACAAGAAAAGTTGACTCAATAATGACAGTAGAAGTTCTAGTCAAGAATCAATACAATGTCATATCTCTCTTCACCACAGCAAATTCAAGTGTTTCTCTAAAACCCCATCTCAAAACCAAATTAGATTAGATAAAACAGATGTCATTTCATACTCCACACATGCAATGCCAAGAATAACCAATTTATTTCCAACTGTTCAAGAAAAAGAAAAAAAACAATTTATTTCCTAACGGGTGCAAGGAAAAATGTGTCTTTCACCTAACTCTGCCTATTTGAGCTGAAGCATAAACATAGTCTAAATATGAACGGGATTCACATAGCTAATTCCAACTAAATTGGGATGGAGACATAGTTAATTATACATTGACTCAAGAATGACAGCAAAAGGTCTAGTCAAGAATCAATGCAATGAAAAAACTAAGTCATATATCTCTTCACCACTGAAAATTCAAGTGTTTCTCTTAACTATAACCACTTGAAGCGTAAAAATAGTCTAACTATGAACCACATTCATATATCCAACTCCAACTAATTTGGAATCAAAGCATAGTTAATTATACATGATTAAAAGGAAGACTGATACTTTGAGCTAAAAGCATGATTTTCGTCAAAACAATCCAGTACAACTCAATACAATATAATACAATACATTACGAAAAAACATGTAACAACCATCCAAACAAGGTGTTGAGGGAGATAACCTGCAAAGTATACCAGCAGGAAAAGTAGAAGCACCACCATTATCAGCAGCATAATTCTCGAAAAACGGACATGTAGGCACATTAGGTTTCTCTCTCTCTTTTTTTTTTTTTTTTTTTTTGATAACCCATTTTATCTCCTTTTTTTTTAATCTCTTCTCAGTTTGCCTTAGCTTATTATTTAAAGATCCTATTTTATACTTTACCCTATCCCTTTTATAATAATTCTACACCGTACCCCATTTTTCTTCATAAAACTGTAAGTTCATACTTCAGATTGCTCATGTGTGGCATTATATAACGACAGGAAATTATACGATCTAACCAAACGTTGTATTCATCAAAACAATCTAGTACAATAAAATACAGCACAACGGCACAATATAATACGATACATTACGTATCAACCATACCTGCAAAGTATAAACACCAGCAGGCAGAGTTGAAGTACCAGCCTTATCAGCAGCATCATAATTCTCGAAAAACGGACATGTAGGCACATTAGGATTCTCAACAGCAATAGCTCTAACCCAACTAGCTGTCAATTTCCTACAAGCAGCATCAACACTATCCCTATTCTCAGCACTAACAACATTAGGATTCACACACAAATTCTTCCTACTGGAAAGCCCGATAGCAAGCATCCGGGCCCCCGGCCCGAACTCATTTAACTGATAATTATACAATAATTTAAGCTCAGCTAATGTTTTTTCCATTTCATGTACTGTTCTTGTACAGTAAATAAGTTTAATTGGATTTGATGGTTTTGATAACCTGTAACTTGTTATTAATGAAAGTAAAGCTATTGTTTTACCAGTGCCTGTTGGCATTTCAAGAAGACAATGACCTTTTGCATCTAATGCTCTTTTTAGTTCTAACATGTATTGGTATTGTTCTGGATATATGTTGTCATATGGGAAATAAACTGTTACATCTTCTAATTGGAATTTCATATTTGGGTTTTGGTTGTTTTTTAGTTTTGTGATCAAAAAATTGAATCTTGGTAGGTTTTTTGTTGGTCTGTGACAAAAAAGATTGAATCTTGGTGGGTTTTTTCTTGGTTTGTGATCAAAAATTGAATCTTGGTAGGTTTTTTTGTTGGTTTGTGATGGAAAAATTGAATCTTGGTGGGGGTTTTTTGAGGAAAAGGGGGAAAAATTGAGACCCAAATTGGAGTTAGAGAGATTTATATGTGGGTTTTGCTGGGTTTTTGGTTTTGTGATGGAAAAATGGAATCTTGGTGGGGTTTTTTCTTTTTTGAAGAAAAAAGAGGAAAATTTGAGACCCAAATGAGAATAAAGAAATTTCTAGAAGGGGTTTTGCTGGGTTTATGGTTTTGTGATGGAAAAATTGAATCTTGGTGGGTTTTTTTTTTTACGAAGAAAGAAGGAAAAATTGAGACCCAATTGGAAATCTTATGGCAAAAGTTTGAGACCCTAATGTTAGTGAAGCGGCAAAGAGTGAGGGGGTGAAATAAATCAATAGTAGTATTAATTTGTTCCAATTATGTATACTTAAATAAGGTTAATAAATCGATAAGCCCTTAGTAGTTTCATTTAGACAAATGAACTAAGGTTTGTTTTATTGTGCACCTGAACTAATGATACAATGTTCTTATTAGATACTTTGCGGTAGACGTTTGGGAGAGCTTATGTGCGTTGTATGGCGTGAAACTCGAGCTCGGCAAGAGGACCAATTAGAAACAAACGCGTGGGGACATCGACTTGGCCCAATCCGAATTGGGGGGAAAAAAAAAGCTTGTGCCTCGGAGGTGCCCTTGTATCATCATCCACAATATATCTCGGATTGATTTCATCTCGGGGAAAGCAAGGGGTGCTCTGAGAATGAGTAAGCAATAGAGTTGTTATTATGGGATCCCTGCATAGCTGGAATGCACTCCCACCAACTCCTGCCTTGTCGGTCAACCTCAAGCCTCGGGTCACTATTCAATGAGACATTTGTACTTTGTAATAGTCATTTCATTGATATTTTTAAGTGTAGAAAAGTCTAGGGCTTGCGTAAATAAATGTACCCTCCAAGAGAAGGAAGGAGCCAGATCCGTCATACTATAATCCTAACTTCATTATTGAGCTCCCAAAAATATCACAAGCTTCTTATTGTTCTCTCAACTATTGTCACTTTTATTTTATGTTATTTACTTTCTGGCATTTTTCATATCTTTCACGATTTAACTATCAGAAAAAGAATTTGTGATTGAATACGATTCACCTATCTTTAACTCCCTTTCAAACAAATACGACTATTATCGGAAAACCAATTTTTAGTGGTAAATATGTGTATCCTAAAACCTTAACCCTAGACCAAATCAAACACTAGTTATGTGGATAAGTTAAACACTTAAAATATCACATTTTCTATGATTGTATACGTACATTAGCCTCAATTAGGATAGCTTGATATTTTATGACTTACTGAGGCTGATATTATATAATTAAAAGAGGTGGACATATATTAAATAGTTAATTTATCCATGTCACTCGTTTGAGAACACACATAAAACCTTTTCTAAAATTTAAGTTAAAAATGTCTAATGAGAACACAATTATCATACATTCACGTGCTCAATTGGGACAAGCCGAATTTCAAGCATCTAAATGAAATATATTGACAAGTGTAATGAATCGTCGATATATTTCGCCTAAATATAATCTATGCCTAAAATTTAAACTCATATATTAGATGAATCCATGTCAACCACGTCATTAGATGAATCTCACCAAACTCAACGACAAATGCAAATGCAAGACAGACAACTTGTGATCTATTATAACGTTGGTGTCTGTATACTCCCCTATTTAAAGACCACCTTATTAGCTCCTCCAAAACTAGCCGTTACATATTCATCTCTCTCTCTCTCGCTCTGTACAACTTCACTTTCTCTCTCTATATATATCTCTCTCTCTCTCTCCAAATCTACAAAGCTCAAAATGTCAATCTCAGTAGAATCTTCATCCCCTGTTTCCCTTAACAAGGTACTTTACTTTATTCATTAAACATTGCAACTTTAGATTTTTTTTTTTTTGCTCGAACATAATTTATGTGGCACAGTTGAAATTTTCCTAGTCAATCAAATTTTTTCTTTGACCAGAAATTTCTTATATGTTTTTTAAATATTTTAAGCTGTTAAATATTGTAATTTATAGTAAAAAAGTTTTCCAAAAAAACTTAAAGCTTCTATGTCTAAATTCAAGATCAAAATTCAGAAGTTTAAATCTTGAAATTTCAACTGTGTCACTGGATATGTTGTTGTTTTCACATAAATGGGTCAGAGGGAGTACCATTTTTTGTTCTGTTATTGTCAAATTAACCAAAAAAAAAAAAAAAAAATTAATGGTTCCACCATTTTCAGGGTTCACCAAGCTTGATGGGTTCTTCAGAAATTTACAGTCCATCATCAGATAGACGTTTTTGGAGTAATCTTCGAAGCAGGGTCGATACGATTCTTGAAAATCGCGAAAATCGCAACCCTGTTGATTTTTCCTTCCCTGGTCAAAAGGTAAATTGGCTTAAATTTTTATTTAGTGGAAGTTTGGCCATAAAAAAATGTGAAATTTGAAAAGAAAAAAGAAGAAGTAGTATTTGGAAAAAAGTTGAAAAATGGTACTTTGGAAATTGGAGTTGTGTTTGGACATGAATACAACTTGGGAAAATGTTGAATTTTTGTGAGTGATTTGGAGCGAAAACTGTGAAAACACCGTCCCAATTTAAGTGTTTTAGTTTGACTAGGTATAAAGTTTAAGTAAATAAGATAAGACATAAACATGTCACGTAGCATGTTGATACTAAATAGTTACCAAATATAGAAAGAGACAAAGTAAGACACTTAAATTGGGACGGAGGGAGTAATTGGATTTTTTCGAATCCTGGAAGATTGTAACAATTTGATGTCCAAACATGATTCCGGAAGAAAAAAGAACGGGCCCTTATTTTTTCAAGATTTATTTTTGGGTGTTAATTGTTGTTTTTTTGTGTGAAAAATGTTTGTTTGTTGTTGTAGAGTGATGGAGCTGAGGATCGATCGAAGAGGATGAAGGAAGATGCTATGCTATTACTAAGAGGATTTGATTCTGTTGCTGACACTCTTTCACAGTTATCTGGCAATCTCGAAAACGCCCTTCAGGTATATATCCCTTTGTTTTAATGTATGATTAAACCTCATATAGGATAAATTTTGTGTGATTCTTTACAAGTATTTTTTTTTTTTTTTAATGCAAGATATGATTTGTTGCAATGAAGTTTTGGTTAGTAAAATTGAGTCTTTTGAATTTGGATGAATTTGGATGAGTATCTGTGCTTGTTAATATCATAAATAATTGGTAGATGGGAATGAAAGGTGCTATCTCGTTTGCCATTTAACATTGATACTATGAAGCATATGTTTTAATCCTATAAAAGCTTATATTGGATTAATTTAGTGAGTTTTTTGAAAGGATTTTTGTTTTAAGGAAGATAAGAATTGTTGAAAAGAAGTTTTGGCTTGTAAAATTTTGTGTCTTTTTTACCTGAATTTTGATGAGCATCTGTGCTTGTTAAACATAAACAATTGCTAGATGGGAATAAAAGAAGCAGCTATCTTGTTTGCCCTTAAACAAGAGAAAAACTGCTCATAGATACTGTCAAAGCATAGCATATATGTATTTTTTAACAGTTGTACAATTGTAACTTTGAGGCAAATTCTGGATTTGAAACCAGTGTGATATTTCAAAGGCCTTTTGTTTTAAGGAAGATATGATTTGTCGAAAAGAAGTTTTGGTTTGTAAAGTTGAGTTTTTTTTTTTTTTTTTTTTTCAATCATTAATAAATGGTAGATGGGGTTAAAAAAAGCATCTATCTTGTTTGCCATTTAACTAAAAGTTGCTCATAAATACTGTCAAACGTAGGCATTTTTTTCAAAGATTCTGCAATGTAACTTTTGAGGCATACCTGTTTGGCTATTTGAAGTTGAAAAATCGCATAATTGAACTTTGAAGTTGAAAAAGGCATTTGGAAGTGAAAGCACCTTGTCCATATAGTTGACAATGAGTATTTATAAGTTGAAGTTATGTCTGCACACACATACATTATTGGAAGCCTCTATACATCGAGTTATTGATCATGCATCCTGTATTTTTCTCATCTAGGGAGCAAGAAGTCTAGCAAAACCTCCCACATTGACAGATATACTTCATTGCACCATGGAAAAGGCCAAAAGTGAGGAAAACCAATCAAAGGAAGGGGGTAAACATGAGGGAGACGAAGAAAAAGAAGAGAGCGAAGAAGGCAATAGAGGGTTAAAGAGAAAATTGGATTCTGAAGAAATCTCAGAGGATCCTCAACAAGATGATGATTTCAAAAAAGAAATTGAGCACGCCCCGAAGGAGCTCGGAAAGTTCAAGAAGGCCAAAAATGTTGGCACCCTTTTCTCTTTTTCTTCTTATAGTTACTTTAACATCTGTGTTTAAAAAGCTAACTTGACGTTATCTCTCTGAAGCTTGCGATTTCCATGGCGTCAAAAGCAGCCACGTTAGCTCGAGAATTAAAATCAATGAGATCGGACCTACGCTTTATGCAAGAACGTTCTGCTCTTTTGGAGGAGGAGAATAGAAGGCTTCGTGATGGATTTGACACGGGGATACCACCAGAAGAAGATGACCTGGTAATACTTGACATCCTCACTCAAAATTGTTTACTACTTGAACCCTGATGCAATGTGAAACAGATTTTAAGTTGTAAAAAAATTGACAGTATAATATGTCATATGGTAGAAAACATTGAGTGATAATACGTGAACTGTGACACTCAAATTGTTTACCACTTCACCCATGTCACTCAAATTGTTTAGGGCTTGAACCGTGACAATCAAATTGCTTACTACTTGAAGCATGAGTCTCAAAATGTTTTGCTACTTGAAGGGTGACATTCAAATTGTTTACTACTTTGAAGCGTGACAGTGAAATTGTTTATTACTTGAAGCTTGACACGCAAAATGTTTACTACTTGAAGCGTGACACTCAAATGTTTATCACTTGAAGCGTGACACTCAAATCATCTACTACTTTGAAGCGTGACTCTCAAATTGTTTAGTAATTGAACCGTGACATTCAAATTGCTTACCACAAAATGTTTTGCTACTTGAAGCGTGATGCTCAAATTGTTTAATACTTGAACCCTGACACTCGAATTGTTTACCATTTGAACCGTGACACTCAAAATGTTTACTGCTTGAAGCTTGACACTCAAAATGCTTACTGCATATATATATATATAGAGAGAGAGAGAGAGACAAGATTGAGATATACCAATAGTCATGATCCACCTTAGATTTTTTTTTAATATCATTTGAATTGTGACTCAAAGTATATATCTGCAAAATGTCTGCATCTAACCTGCTATTTTGCTTTTAAAATTTGCTTAGGTGAGGCTCCAAATGGAGGCACTTCTAGCTGAAAAATCCAGGCTTGCAAATGAAAATGCGAGCTTGAATAGGGAGAACCAGTGCCTTAGACAGCTTGTTGAGTACCACCAGTTTGCCTCAGAAGATCTCTCCTCGTCCTACGAAGGCTTACTAAGAGGAATGGGATTGGAAATTTCATGTTCTCCAGAGGAACATACTGAGGCAAATGGTGGATCCGGAGCGCGAGAGAAAGATATATACGGAATTTCCAAATCCCTTGATGAGATCTATGATGAAGAATGAAGAAATATTGATTAGAGTAAAATTGCTTTTTGCTCCATGTTGTAATCTATCTATATTAAATATTGTAAAATTTTGTTGTCAGCCTATGTTGCAAGTTGTATTTCTATAATGATAGACAACAATTATGTTGTTCCTCCATGCTTCCTCCTAAAAACACTTACATAATGGACCGCTAATTGAAAAGCTTGTATGTTGCTAACTTCCATTTAATCAAATTTACCAAAACCACAGCCACAAGTCTTTAGGAAAATAAAGAGACAACACATGTTAATATTGCTATGAAGATGAACAAGAATATTAACATATGTGATTACAATTTTCTGTATCTATACGACTCCCCTACGTTACATGACAGTGACGAATTCCAATCCGTATTTCTTGCCAGATTTTGTAATAATATCACAAATCAATGAGGCTTGTCTAACATTTAGTTGGCGTTGAGAGGAGAGGAAAAGAAGAGAATAATAGACATTCACTACCAAAAGATCACTATTTTCTCATTGAAATTTCCAACTGAAATATGTCCAGTGGCTATTCACACGGAAAAATTAGGAAGTTTCTCAGTGTTTCAATGGGGGAACTTTTTTCCACCATACGTTTTCCCAGTGAGCTGGTTCGGTGAAAATGAGGTGGAAAAATCATGTTTTATAACACAAATTTTCCACTGAATATCGGTGGACCTCTGATTCTAGTAGTGATTATAGTAATCTCACGTTCATGAATTGAATATTACAAGAGAAAGGCATTGGAAATAAGAGTTAGTGTAAACTACAATATCATTGCATGTTTAGAGGAGGCGCAATATTCTTCGGAATCATCTAACCTCAATAATTTCGAGGCAAATTATATATAAGCTACTAATATTGCAACAAATAGTAAGTCTAAGCTCATAATTTTAAAAATACAATGAATTCAACATTAAGAATATTAAATAATGAACTCAAAGAGCTCAAGGCCTGTTTGGACATTCAAATTTCTGCTTTTTTCAACTTTTTTTTCTTGTTCCAAATTACTGCTTGGCTATACATTATAGTCAAACTTGAGTTGAGTTTTTCAAGTTCTTTTTTGTGTTAGAAAACTTGAGCATTTTTTTCAAGTAAAATGCTGTTACAGCTTATAAGGATCTACGGGATTGGACAGAGATTTGCTATGCAAACTCTAAAGAATCTATGGCAGAAAGACTCTTGAACAAGATTGCAAGTATGTGTAAGTTTTTGGCCCACGTGGCTATATTATATTTTGGTTTAGTAAATAATATAATTGCTAAAATCCTATTGGTTGTAGGGAAGCTGTTTCACATAAAACTTCCCACTACCTCACTTTGATGGGAAGTGGGATTAATGCGTTAATTAACTGTTGGTCCTCTCTCTGCCTTTAAGTAGAATAGCGCTAACTCCATCCATACCTATTCTGAAAGAAACACATTAAGGAAAAGGGAGAGAAACTGGTTTTTCACAAGATACAAGATTAATTGCTTCCGCTTAATTCCAGTCAAGAAGAAAGCTATGGCCGACTCGGGTATATTTCTTGACTGAAATACCGTTGTTGTATGTTTATTTGAAAATCATTAAGTTCTACGATTCTGAAATAATGTTAGGATTTGTATTAGATTGTTTTAAGTTCTACAATCTATTGGGCAGCCCGGTGCACTAAGCTCCCGCTATGCGCGGGGTCCGGGGAAGGGCCGGACCACAAGGGTCTATTGTACGCAGCCTTACCTTGCATTTCTGCAAGAGGCTGTTTCCACGGCTCGAACCCGCGACCTCCTGGTCACATGGCAACAACTTTACCAGTTACGCCAAGGCTCCCCTTCAAGTTCTACAATCTATTGAACATGAAAATTCTTACATATGGTATCAGCGCAAAGGTTTTGGAACTATTGATTTTCTGTAAAGATTAAAAGTTTTCTTCTGATTTCGTGAACCCTAATCATGTAATTAAGGATTTACAATCTCGAGTAACAGTAATATCTGAACTTTCTGAGACTTGTAAAATTACTCTCTAAGCATGTTCACGGATAATGATCAGAAGGAAACCAGTTACTTCTTTAATTGGTTGGAACTTGTTCGCTTCGGCATTATTGTTAAACTAAGGTTGGAACTTGAGGATCATATATATTTTTCCTTCATATGCACGCCCATGAAAACTATTGTTATTACATGTATTAGTGGGTGTGTGCGGTGTAGAAAAGTTTTAGACTTGAAAAGTAATGAAGCTTTGAAATTAGTCTCTACATCATAAAGTTAATCGATGGCCTATCAGTCACTGAACCAAGTAACTTTTGGTTTATGTTTGATAAGTCAAATTATTATAAATTCATATTTTAGATTCTGGTCAAAATAATGAATTAAACTTTTTGATCTTGAGTGGCCATCAATCCATTATGCTAACTTCCAGAAATTATAATAGCAATATTTCTCCATAATTTTGTTCTTATCTCGGTAATATGTCGGACTAAGGGCTACTTTCTACAAGTAATACAATAATATTGGAGTTAATCTTTGGAATATGATTTGTTAATCACCAAAGTGGTCGAATCTTTATGAATAATTAATTCCAAAAATAATGATTAAATTTAGATTCAATTGCCCATTAATCTAGATGCTTATAACTGATATAACACTTATGGGTAAATTGAAGTTTTTTGATTATAAGACATTTATGGATTGCCCAAAGGTTGGTCGTTTGTTCTTATAATCATTAAACATTAAAGTGATAGTTTAGATGTGCCGTTAGTTTTATTTATTTATCCAAAAATAATAAATATTACTAATTGGTATATTAAAAAATTATCAAATTTTGTTAAGTTCATATTTAAGCATCATTATGTTTAAAGTTAGTATTTTGATGTTCTGCCCAAGGTGAGCATCAAAGTACACTCTAAGTCTACAAGAAATTATTTCTGAATACGAAAATATGTTTAAATTCATAACTCAAAGCATTAACGAATGAGCATGTTCTATTTGCAGCATTTGCTCTTCATTCGCACTCTGTTACGACCTTTAATGGACTTAACTTCTCAGATTGGTGCGAACAGATCAAATTCCATCTTGGAGTCTTAGATCTTGATGTTGCACTTTATGTTGAGAAGCCAGCGCTATTCTTGAAACTAGCGTTGAAGAAAAGTCCTATTATAAGCACCGGGACCGGTCTAAGAGATTAGGCCTAATGTTTATGCGAATGAATATTGCGGCAACATTAAGACTACTCTTCCCAAAACTGAAAATGCCAAAGAACTTTGAAACTTGTGGAAGAATGCTCCAAATCGCCGATAAGTCTCTTTGTGGGACACTAATGGGTTCTTTGACCACCATGAAGTTTGATGGTCACGTACCATGCATGAGCATGTTATTGAAATGACAAACATAGCAGCAAGACTTAAGACTTTGGAAATGGAAGTGGATGAAAATTTCCTTGTACAATTCATCATCAACTCATTACCGTCTGAGTATGGTCCTTTCCAAATGAACTACAACACCATGAAAGACAAATGGAACATGCATGAATTGCACGGAATGTTGGTTCAGGAGGAAACAAGGCTGAAGAATCAAGGAATCCACTTCATTAACCTTGTAAGTTATCAAGGAGCTAGTAAGAAAGGAAAGAAACATGTTAAGGGGAAACAGAGGCAACATAATGTTAATGAGTCCTCCTCTCAAGTACGTGGAAGGAACACAAGAATGATAAGCTGCGTTTACGTGGAAAACCCGGACACTTTAAAGATTGCCGTAAACGTAAGGCATGGTTCGAGAAGAAAGGTGAGCCTAGTGCTTTTACATGTCTCGAATCAAATTTATCAAGTTCCTTATAATACTTGGTGTTATACCCTATTTTAACTGGGGTCAAAATAGTTTACAATATCCGGGTAATTCCGGGGTTATTTAAAGTACAGGAGTCGCCACCTAATTATTTATGGTGAATTAGGGCACCTAAGGTTATTTAAAGTATTTATCTAAAGTTAACTCCGTTTTAAAGTCTACGAAACTTAAGGTTCTAGGTACGGGTTCAACTAACTTAGAGGGAAGGTATTAGGCATCCTCTAAGTTCCATTAATAATGGTTAACCGACCGGACTTAGGTGAATTAATTAGGCTAAGTGTAAGTTGTAAATATTTTATGAAAGAAAGTATGTTGAAAATCCGTTTGGCAAATATAGTATAGAGTGTAAATGGGTTGACATGATGTTTTAGCAAAAAGGCCAATATGATTTTGAAAGTAGGACTTTGGTTTGAAGACTTAAGAAAGTTTGTAATATTTCATTAGATTTCAACAACTTTGGGCCCTAATGAAATCCGAATGTTAAGCTTGTCTGAATTTTTTTGAAAACTCAGCTGGTTTAAAAATGTATCTTAACTCATGTGTTGCTCCCAAACGCACACGCAAGTATACGTGGTCGTACAAGTAATATAGACTGTTAAGTCCGGATATCGATCCCACAGAGACTTAGATTCTACTGTTAAACTAATTCAAATTCGGATGAAACTATTCAAGAAAGTGAAAATCAAGATGTTTGTTGAACTAAACTACAACTGAAAAGTAAACAATTTGTGATGGGTGTTTGTTGTGGCGGGAATATCTTGACAAAGATTGTAAGAATTATCGATGAGAGAAAGATCTGGGTCATGGCTTTCGACAATCCGGTTGATCTTCAGACAATTTCACCTGTCTTATTTCCTGGGTTACTAGTTGACGGGTTAATTATGCTTTATGATATTCTCTCGAACTACTCACAAGCCTGTAGATGTTACTTTAATGCCTATATCTCTATGGTCATTAGCAGTAACAAGAACGCATTTATTTTACCGTATTCAACTAAGTAGGGCTAAAGGGTATATCTCTATCCTCAGTAGCGAAACGATTAAATCGAATAAACTCTATTTATTCTTATTACGTACGTGAATTCCCTCTTCTCAAGTCAATTCGCGCACTACGTATAGTGTCTAACTATTGGCCGTATAATCAAACAATTAAGATCAAGAATAAATAAGCAACCCAAAATATGGAAAATCAATAGATAATAATTGTCATCAAATCAACTTTCAAGTCTTTCGCCACAACCCTAGAATTAGAAGTTTAGCTACTCATGATTCGTTTATAGACAAAAGAATTCATGAATAATCTAGGGTTGGAAAAGATGAAAAATAAAAATAACTTAGAGAGAGAAAAAAAAAGAGAACGGTGGCTTACAAATCCTTGAATAAATCCCAGCCCCCGTTCTCAGCAAAATAAAACGTCTATATATAGTCTAGGGTAAACATAAAGAATAAGGAAACCAAATCCTAGTCAAATCGGGAAAAACCGCGCAGAATTTCGCGTCTCTTCCGCGTCGCGGAAGGATCGCGCAAGATCGTTACGGGGTTTCGCTCTTCCGCATCGCGGAAGGATCGCCTGAGCTGCTTTCAATTGCAACGTTTTGTCTTTGCTGTCTCACTTTGTTTTTTTTCTTTTCATTGCATCTCTTTATTCCTCAAAGCAATCATGATGTCTCCCACTTGTCTCCCCTCTTTTTCTCCTTTCTTTTTCTTTCTTTTTTTGTTTAATTCTGATCCAAATTTCTTCATCTTCACACCGCTTTATTCCTACATAGTAAAATTATAATATTAAGCACAAATCAATATATTTTGTACTCAAGAGACAATTAAAAGTATTAAAATGTGAGGCAACAATGAATAAATATATGCAATTTAGGCCGAATATCACCACCCCACACTTAAACTCTTGCTCGCCCTCGAGCAAACTAAAACCAACACTAAACTACACTTCTAGACTAACTCATTCAAACAAAGGTCCGCAACGGGATTCGGCTAGTATGGCTATCTCAAAAGAAAGATTTCAAAACCAAAACAATGAGCCGAGTTAGTGGAAAGCCATGCCAAAGATTTAAAAAACTTTCAAATTTTAGCACCAAGGACCACCTTCCAAAAAAAAAAAAAACACTTCAATTTTTAAAACCAATTGACCCAACGACACCACTTTAAAGCATGTAAGCAACCTTATGATCAAGAAATCAACACTTCACCACTCTATTGCTAATTATGTGCCCGCACCAAAAGAAAGTAGTCCATATCTCTCAAGAATCACATATGTTTAAATCAATGGACCTAAAATCAATAAGTACGCTCACTCTCACAAAGAATATCACATGTAAAATACGACATACCATAGGCTTGCCCGTAGTGTAACCACTCCACTAATACAAGTAAGACGAACCTAGAATCAAGTAGGACTTCGCGGGTTGTAATGTAGGCTAAGGGACGGGTAGGAATTATTTGGATAATAGTGACTAACCTCCTAAGCACTTTAGTACATATACTTTTATCATTCTTGCACAATTTCTTCATTAGCCCTTATTCAACACCGACCAACCTTTAAATTTCTCCCAATTCACCCATTTTCTCTGTTTAAGCACCATCCTTTTTAAAAGGCACACAAGTTAGACGGGAAACTTTTTCGCTTTTTTTTCTTTCTTTTTTTCTTTCCAATTCCCAACTAACAAGTGAATTAGTTCTTTTCATTCGGTGCTCCCATTGTCTTCCTAGATTACAATTAACAACCATTTCCCCTTTTTATTTCACATCCCAACTCCCATTATACATGTAAATGATTAAAGTGCTCATAGAGTATTTGGATCAAAAATCAGTTTTATAGAATGAAGGGGTAAAGGCTAATTAACTGCTATCAAAGAAAAGGCTAAAGGCTCAAAAGGGTTAACTAGGGTGCTATTTGCAAGTTGGTGGGATAACTTTTTAGGCTTTTTAGTGACTAATCAAAGAAACGCCTCTATCATTTTCTAGGCTCAATCGAACTTCATTTCGCTTTGTGAACACACAGGGCAAGTTCTAGACGTCAATACCAAACATGGATCGCATGCAAACACCTCACACACACATGGCACACAATCAACGCAAGAGGGATCCGGTTGTCCCTCGAATCAATGGAAAACAACAATGCCAAGTGGGTCATACGAGTCACAAAAACCATTTTCAAGTGCTTTCAAGAAAAGTGATACAATTTCACGGCATGTTTTCACAAAGAATTTCAAGATCACTCATATGCCAATACTTCACCTAACCCGTGCACCTAGCATTTGAATACACCTATCCTAAGGACTAATTTTCCCTCAAGCAAAAGTTGTCATCCACCCGTCATCGTGAAAAGCCCTTTCTATGACTAAAGAAAAAAATCTACCTACGCCCGGTTCAAAGGCCCCCCCTCGGGAAAGAACCGAGGCCATAAGAAAACCAAAGGGGGTGGATGATGAATGCCTACTAATGAGGGACTTAAGAAGTTATCAAAGAAAAATAAGGAAAATAAAACCTTTTTGAATTTTTTTTTCAACTTTTTCTATTTTTTTTTTCGATACTAAGACGCAAAACTACTAAAAAAAAATCCTAAGGCATAAAAATCATCATCCGCAACCTCAAAACATGTTGATACAAACCAGGGACGTATTTTCCCACCCCACACTTAAAATTATGCAATGCCCTCAATGCATATATATTTGAAAAAACAAAGAGCAAGCAAGGTAAGAAATACTCCCTGGGGCCCACTAGGGCCTAGCTAGCAACATGCTCTCATCATCAAGGGGCGAATGACCCCACACTTAAAACTCTGGCATGCTCCTCAACTTTCAACTTTGGGTACTCAGACTTCCCCTAATCTTCGTGGCACGACATGAATCAACTTTTTCCTCCACCTCGAACTTATAAATTTCACCCCTAATTTTACATCCAATTTTCTATCACGCTTCTGGGGCGGTGGTGTGAAAATAAAGGAACCAATCAATAAATATCGTTTCTTGAACTTCATGGCCCTTAAGTTAGGAATGTCGCTTTGTCTTTTCGGTGTGGCAAATTTCAGGATGTAAGACTCTTGTTCCTTATCTATACACTTCCTCATCGGCGTGGAAGGCTCGATTTCCATGTCGCCAACCACGCGTAATGTAGAAAAATATTTAGAACGAGGACCATTTCGCCCTAACTCTAAAACCGCATTATTTCGACATCCTTACTTTTGTATACCTCCTCAACAATGACATTATCAACAAAGATCCGATCAAATGGTCGAATTCCTCTATCTCGCTCCACATGCTGACCACTATCCAAGGTAATATGTAGTTGGGCATCAGACTCCTCAACCTTTTTATTCATTTGTGCCTGCAAGCCATGGATATCTGAGCCAAATTGGTCTATCTCTTGTCCAAGCTCAGTTCTACCTTCTATCAGTTGTGTAGCCATGTTTGTAAGACTATCACGGAGAAACCCATGAAATTTCATTTGTTGAGAGCTTGTTCTGCTAGCGTGATTGGCTCACTATCTCTCGCTTCTTCAAAGCTATCTACTTGTGGGAACTCGCTCTCTTCTTCGTTTGAGGTTCGTCTTGAGTATTGGCTAAGCTTTCGTAACTTGTAGATCATTACAAGTTTCGCCTCGCCCGCATCTCCGTGAGTTTGGTACGAATCCTCTCTATGGCTTTCCACATTTCTCGTTTTGCTCTCTCATTAATGCATCATGCTCCATCATTTGCTCCCCTATTTGCTTCATCATATCGCTAACCCGAGCAAGACTTTCCGCGTCCTCCACTTCGTTACTCGTCAACATCACAAATAACAGGAGAATCATAATATAGGCTCGGGGATGGGGAGTAAGAGTTAGGACAACCATTCGAGTGACCGTCTTGACCACCACATATATTACAAATATTCCACTCAAAAGATTGGGAAGGTGCACACAACCCTTTCCCGGAAATATTTTGACAAGTGTTGCCATAAGGTGGGGTCCTCCACAAATCGTACAAGGATCACCAAAATAAGAACAACCAATATTCGACCAATTTTTACTCCAAGATGCCATGTCAAGCAAGCTAACCAAAATATTAAATTAAAAATAAAATAAAATAATAATAAATAAATAAAAACTTGAATAGAAATTCAAAAATCCAAATTAGAAAAACAATAATACTGCTAAGTCCCCGGCAACGGCGCCAAAAACTTGTTGCTCCCAAACGCACACGCAAGTATACGTGGTCGCACAAGTAATATAGACTGTTAAGTCCAGATATCGATCCCACAGAGACTTAGATTCTACTGTTAAACTAATTCAAATTCGGATGAAACTATTCAAGAAAGTGAAAATCAAGATGTTTGTTGAACTAAACTACAACTGAAAAGTAAACAATTTGTGATGGGTGTTTGTTGTGACTGGGAATATCTTGACAAAGATTGTAAGAATTATCAGATGAGAGAAAGATCTAGGGTCATGGCTTTTGACAATCCAGTTGATCTTCAGATAATTTCACCTATTTTATTTCCTGGGTTACTAGTTGACGCGTTAATTATGCTTTATGATATTCTCTCGAACTACTCACAAGCCTGTAGATGTTACTTTAATGCCTATATCTCTATGGTCATTAGAAGTAACACGAACGCATTTATTTTACCGTATTCAACTAAGTAGGGCTAAAGGGTATATCTCTATCCTCGATTAAACGATTAAATCGAATAAACTCTATTTATTCTTATTACGTACGTGAATTCCCTTTCTCAAGTTCAATTCGCGCACCACGGATAGTGTCTAACTATTGGCCAGATAATCAAACAATTAAGATCAAGAATAAATAAGCACCCCAAAATATGGAAAATCAATAGATAATAATTGTCATCAAATCAACTTTCAAGTCTTTCGCCACAACCCTAGAATTAAGAAGTTTTAGCTACTCATGATTCGTTTATAGACAAAAGAATTCATGAATAATCTAGGGTTGGAAAAGATGAAAAATAAAAATAACTTAGAGAGAGAAAAAAAAAGAGAACGGTGGCTTACAAATCTTTGAAATAAATCCCGCCCCCGTTCTCAGCAAAATAAAACGTCTATATATAGTCTAGGGTAAACATAAAGAATAAGGAAACCAAATCCTAGTCAAATCGGGAAAAATCGCGCAGAATTTCGCTTTCCTTCCGCATCGCGGAAGGATCGCGCACTGTTCTGGGGCTTCTCGCTTTCCTTCCGCATCGCGGAAGGATCGCCTGAGCTGCTTTCAATTGGAACGTTTTGTCTTTGCTGTCTCACTTTGTTTTTTTTTTCTTTTCATTGCATCTCTTTATTCCTCAAAGCAATCATGATGTCTCCCACTTGTCTCCCCTCTTTTTCTCCTTTCTTTTTCTTCTCTTTTTTGTTTAATTCTGATCCAAATTTCTTCATCTTCACACCGCTTTATTCCTACATAGTAAAATTATAATATTAAGCACAAATCAATATATTTTGTACTCAAGAGACAATTAAAAGTATTAAAATGTGAGGCAACAATGAATAAATATATGCAATTTAGGCCGAACATCATCATGCAACTTCCAATTGTTTAATATGATTTCCAATGCTCTAGCCGCTGCTATATACTACCATCTATGATAGAAAAGTCACTCTTAAATTTCTAGTTATAGATGAAACTTATTATGACTAAATAAACCAATTGTTAGTCCTATGGTTCACCGAATACCACACAAGCAAACGAAGGCAATGAACTAACACAACGAAACAACTTAATGGAACATTTAACTAAATATC
>NC_081344.1:71430330-71469962 GCF_029784015.1 Lycium ferocissimum
TGGAAAATTATAACTAATGCGAAAATGTAAACTAACTTAGAGCAAGTGAAAATGATCAATGGCCACAAGCATGGATACAAGGGAAACTACGCTCGAAGTAACGATCCCGATGTATTTCATGATTTACAAATAATGGTGAGTTTTATATTATTAGGCACTCCTCGTGATAATGATACTCTAAATTAAACTTCTTCAAGACTAATCAGAATGCCTTAATTGAATATCCTCGCGATTAGAGCATTAAGAACACTAGAATATGGCTACAAGTGGTTTCGCCTATTCTAGGTCGGAGTCGATTTAGATGAGGGTTAACGCCCCCAAATTCTTGTTAATTAATCTTTGAAATCTCGAGTTTGCCTCTTCCAAGTTTAAACCGAAATAAATGGGCAAGTCTTAGGGTTAACTATTCCTTTAAGAATCATTCAAGTGAGAGATTAATTAAAACAACAACAATAACCCATTAAGAATAAAATCATTCAACACATAAGCAAAATAAGAGATTCAATCCAAACATAAACAATGTATACTTCCATAAACAAGGTTCAAGTATTGAAATGAAATACCACACATCTAAATATTCAATACAAAACAAGGAATTGAAGAAAGGATTGAAATATCTCGTTAAAAGTCATCGCCTCCAATCTTCTCCTCAAGGTGTTGAGGTGATGAAACACTCAGCCTCACGAGGACTTGTGTTGTGCCAAAGATGAAAATGTTTTGCCCCCAGATTTCCTTTTATGTTTCCCAATTTTCTCCAGAGTCCAAAAAATGACAAAATATGCCCCAGATTTTCGTTTTTGCAGTTCTGCCCGTTTTTTGCAAATCTGTCCCGTTTTTGCAAAACTGTCCACTTTTGACAGTTTTGCAAAACTGTGCAGTTTTGTCCAATTTGACCTTTTTTTTTGACTTTATTTTCACTTGGTTTCTTCCGATCAACCTAAATCACATAAACCTGTAAAATAAATGTAAATGATATTAAATGCACTATTTTCTCAAGCAAACATAGCAAAAATATAAGATTAGAGAAGAGATAAGTTGGTAAAATACCGGTCATCCAAGATCAATGTGGCACGGGCTAATGGGGGGGGGTTGTTGGGATAAATTACTTTTGGTCCGAAAATGGGCTGGTCTGATGATGAAGATAATGGGCTGGTCCATTTGGGCCATTAATTGGCTGAAAATGTGGCCTTTTCTTATACTATTTAATTATTTTGGGCTTAATTTCATATATAAGTACAATGTATATTATGTGAAGGTAAATAGTAATTAGTAGAAATTAAAGGATTTAATAAAGTAAGATTAATTGTAACGAGTGCAAAATCCGAAAATGAAACGATGATGAGCTATTTAAAAGATTTGTGATAAAGTAACGAAAGTAATGTTGATAGAAAATAGTAAATGAAAGTAATGATATTAATAGCAGTAAATAGTAGCGAAAATAAAATATTTAGATTTAATTAATTTAAAAGCCCAAGGGAATAAATTGGAATAAAGGAGGGACAAAATTGGGTGTCAACAGATGACCCTCTTCGACCGGAGACGATGTAAGAGTTTTCGGGCGAAGAAGTTACGAAAATAGCCGATTTTGTTCCGACCAATAAATGTGAACTAGGAAGAATTTGAAAAATATGCAAGGCGAGAATTGGTGGCAAATTTTATGGGACGCGAAGGAATTATGGTCAAACCTCAAATTCGAATAAATACGAATCACGGTTCAGAAAATCAAATCAGACAGTATGTAGTTCGCAAGACGCGGGTTGATATTAACGCTACGCTTTTTGCCCCAGTATTGAATTATGGTGAGACCGGGATATAGGAAAGGGCACAAGATTATGAAAGGAGTTGCTCGAGTGTATTTTACGGGTGGATATGAAAGAGAAATTAACCTACGTAGCACGTGTTTGTGGACGTAGGCGAGTCGGAATTCGAGAGATCCGTGACCCCTCGCTGGTGAGTTTGATATTCCTCTTCGAAATTTGCCCCAAAATTCGGCTGCGTAAGATAAAGTTCCACGTTTGGCTATGTCTCTTTCGTAGATTGTATTTTTCAAAAATCGAAATTCATGTCAAAATTAGTAATAAAGTTGAAAGTTTAAAATTATAAAGAGTGTAACATGATAGTAAATATGAAAAAGAGAGTGAGGATGAAGCCGTGTGGCTTATAATGAAGAAAGGTGGCCAAATGTTGTCTCTGGTTGTCTTCGGGACTTGAATGAATGCACGATGTTTATCTTTGAATATCTCAGTGTATTTGAAGACTTTAATGATAATAAGACTCATTTGTCTTCGGACTCGACGATAAATGATATCTCACGGAATTTAAAGTAAAATCGTTAAAGTAGGTAAAGTGACCGGTAAAGTAAAGTAGTAAAGTAGAGAGTAAAGTAAAAGTGTAGCCGTTCGCTTGACGAGGCCGTGTAGCCACGCGATGTCTCTGCGTTGTCTTCGAGGACTTGATGAAGATTTTAGAAAGTCCAGGGTAAAGTTGTAAAGTGGATGATGTCTCTGGTTGTCTTCGGAGCCTTGATGATAATTCCTGTAAAGTTCAAAGTAAAGTTGTTAAAGTTGGTAAAGTGAATGATAAAGTAGAGAGTAAAATCATAGTGTAGCCGTCTGCTTGCATGTGACGCGAGGTGTAGCCAAATGATGCCCCCGGTTGTCTTCGGAGACTTGATGGTGATCCCTCCTTTGTCTTCGGAGATTTAATGTTGATTCTCGCAGTTCGGGGTAAAGTGGTTAAAGTTGGTAAAGTGAATGATAAAGTAGAGAGTAAAGTCATAGTGTAGGCCCAGTACGCTTATGCAGGTCAGATAGCGACGATGATACCCGTTGTCTTCGGAGACTTAATGATGATCCCTCCTACTGTCTTCGGAGACTTAATGTCGATTCTTGCAAAGTTCGGGTAAAGTGGTTAAAGTAGGTAAAGTGAATGATAAGAATGTAGATTCCGTAAAAGAGAGGGGAAAGTGATAATATAGCCGTTTGGTGATGATGTTGACGGTATCGTGATAAGCCAAACGGCGACACGTAATCATTTAATTTAATTCATCTTCAATCTCGGTAATCACAACAAACAGGTATAATTGTTAATAAAGTCATGAAGTCATTGTAATAAAGAATGAAAGTAGAGATGAAGTTGGAAGTAAAGCCGTTTGGCTTTTAAGGCGAGGCCTCTCGGCCGTGTTTGATGGACTTGAAATTCGTTGGTCTCGCGGCAGCTTTTAATTCTACGCACTCAAAAGAAAAATTCTTAGTTTGGGAGGGGAAGTTGATTCGTGTTGACTCGAAGCTTGACGTTGTTGGCACTCTATTCGTCTTGTTTGTTTGGATCTTGTGATCTCCGTTCAAGCCTCGGTAGATGGTGATAGTGAAACAATTGAAAGAAAGTATTTCATTTGAAAGGTAGGTATGTAAGTATATGTATAAGGAAATGTAACTATATGTATATAAGTTGTAAAATACATATATACAAATGGATGTATGTAAGGAAAGATATATATGTAAATATATGTATGTAAGTTGTAAAATATTTACTCGCTACCTCGAATTGTGACACAATTGAAAAATCATTTGTCTATACTATTTCTGTCCGGTAGCCTTAATCTTGTCGATGTCTAACTCTCGTTCTTGTCTAATCTTTCAAAATATGCCCCGATTTTGGCTCGGAGAAGGATGTCTTGAACTTATATTGCGGTGTCAGACCGAACCTAATATAGGTTGCCTACGTATCATTCCAAAGGAATCGGGTCGAACGTAGTTCGTACGATACGTGGCAATGGTTTGAAATTTTCTAATAAAGGGACCGAACCCGATGTGGATTGCCTACGTATCCCGCACGAGGAATCGAGTCGGCGTAGTTCGTAAATGGCTAGAGGTTTGTTGGATTTTATCTAAATGTAGTGACTCGTCTATTGATAGTGCGAGAATCCCGAGGAATCGAGCCATGTATAGTTATTCTTAGGTGATAAGGGTTTTTGGATCTTTTATTGTAATGTAACCGAACCACTATGTGGGCGCACGTATCCCACCACGGGAATCGGTGTCGTAATTCGTACATGTATTCGGGAAAGGTTGCAAACTAGGTTGTCTAACCTAATGTCGTACTTTGATTTCTTCTAGAATTGCTAGCTTTGAGATTTATGACATCACCTATCGGCTATTTCATTCATTTTTTTTTTCAAATGGAATCTTGTCTTGTCCTCTAATTTCTTTGCTACTCTCTCGGGATGTATGTTTTCTATTTGTTTATGTCACAATCATAGAGTTGGCAGATTTGATAAATAAAGTAGAAAATAATAATAGATGATTAAAGAAAATCAGAAATGCATTCATAGTTTTTGCAATTTAAGCTTCCAAAAGATGAGGCGAAACAAAAGTTTTTAGGGCACAACTTAAGCCTCAATTTTAAAATTGTGCTATCTCAAAAGTTCACTACATGTTCAAATCTACCAAGACTCCCGGTGAACCAAGGACGAAGTACAAGTCCACTTCCGTAGTCTCTCTGGTTCGACACCGGATGGTCGGTGTCTCGGTGTTGTGAGTAGTTGTAGCAACAATCTTCACTGGTGCAACAAAGTTGGAGACATGCCCCTCCCCATCTTTCCAATTGGCGCAATGGCCTCTTTCAAATTCTTGACTTCTTTGATAGTTATCCTGTTCACGTTGGCGTTTTCGTGAGTAGGCGAAGGGATTGTTGTTCACGTTAGGGCGAGCTCAGTGAAATGGATTGCTCTTCCTTAATCAAGGCTTCATTTTGTTTTTGAGCTCATAGCAATCTTGGTGTCGTGCCCCACAACTCGAAAATGGTATGCACGGCGCTTGGAACCATCAAACCATTTTGGAATAGGATCGGGAACCTTCCTGCAATAGGTTGTACCACGCGTGCAGCTTTCGGTCTTTCAAATAATTGAGCCAAAGGTTCGGAGAACCGAGTGTAATTTCGGGTATTTTTGATGTCGGGTTTGGACGGGCTTTATGTGTGGTATGTGGTCGATTTTGGTAAGTGGGAACTTGAACAGGTTGGTATGGACGTGGGTTTTGATAGTGAGGTGCTCGGGATTGGTAGTAATTTGCTTGGGTATTGTAGACGAGGTAAGGAGTTAGTGGAGCTTGGTAGAGTTCAGTGTAGTGGTAAGGGTAGAAGGGTTGTTGTGGATAGTTATAGTATGTAATGGCTCTGTTTAGTGGGTTTAGAGGAGTAGTTGTAGGTGGTGGATTAGTGTTGGTAGGTATCGGGATATAAGGAGTGTAAACTTGTGATTGTGTTGGTGGGTTGACGGGTGGTGGATTTGCGAGGGTAATTGAAGGAAAGTTGCTATTGGTAGATGCGTTATTTCGGAGAGAAAAATATTCCGGTAATCGGAAAATGATGCGGGTTTGGTGCGACGTTCATAGGTTCAGGAGGTGGACTTGGGAGTGTAGCGGGTAAGTTGGTCATGTTTCTAACTCGATTTAGTTCTCCGCGTAAATCCTCGATCTCTTGAGTCAGGCGGGCGATATGTTCATCTGTTGAATGGTAGTCTTCATGTTCGGAAGTCCCGAGGGGATCACTAGAGACCACGATGTTTTCGAATCGGTTAAAATAGACGCGGCGGATCAGACATAGTAATTTCCTTTCCTTGAACCATCCAACTGCGTTGAGGTAACGAAGACGTCTTTGACCTTGTGAGGTAAGGATGGTCAGCCATCTCGAGTGTCAACACGAATCAACTTTTGGGAATAAAAAATAAGGAAACATAAACAATGCAAATGATATTAGTTTTGTGATCACATAAAATCAAGCAAGTTATGTAGCAAATAAGTCTCCAAATAAAGTCAAACAAGTTGTCACACAAATATATCAAACAATAACGCGTCCTAATTATGCATGTGACCTCTTTGTGCCGCAGGTAGGCCTAACGTTTGTTTGAAGGGTAAAGTGTGCCATAATACGTCATTCCATTGCTTTTGATTAATTAAACAAATTCTATTTCCCAAAATAAAGTACAAAATGTAATATTTATTACATATTAAATGAATACAACATAAAGTTTTCCTAATCTAAGTAAAGTAAATGAATTTCCTATATCTAAACGTAAAGCTCAATTTTGTGGTGTCCTTGATCTCCGTCACTTGTTGTACTCCGATGCGGATCCATACACCCTTGCCGTAGAATGTTAGTTGCTCCCTCCCTCATGTGAGTTTAATTAATTAAAGCAAACAGTCAATATTTAGGCACAGTTATCCTTCAAACATGCACACAGAGTATGATTAGTGTCACTTGGGGTCGTGAACCCACTTAGACGTTTGGGTAAAGTCATCTAATGGATTTAATACGCCAAGGGTATTAAACCTCCTAGGTCATGAGATGTATGCCCTAATAACGGGTGTTGGTTTAGCTCTATCTTAGGCTGACTAAGAGTTGGCTTCCTATGACACAAGGTTCCCCAGAAGCGACAACTTGGGAGTGGAAAGTCATGTGCTATCGGCACCGCGATCGACTAAATCCACAAGATCAATCCGACTAAAAAGGTGTTTTAGTAGTGCAGTATGAACCGCGAAACCGTTTTAAGTGTGTGAATTTGTGTGAATTTTCCCGAGTGGAGAAATGATACGGAATGACGATTTATCAAAAACGAATAACAACTAAGCAGTTTATATCAAACAAGCGTTAATAGCACGTAAAAACGATCGATATGAATCAAAATAAGCACACAAAGCCTAATTAAAACTAAGTACGTATGGTTAGATTCCCCAAAAATTTCGCTAAGTCGTTATACCCTATTTTAACCAGGGTCAAAATAGTTTACAACATCCGGGTAATTCCGGGGTTAATTAAAGTTAAGAGTCGCCACCTAATTAATTATGGTGAATTAGGGCACCTAAAGTTTGTTGACACCCGATTTTGTCCCGTCTTCCCCAAAATATTTATTTACGCTTCTGATATTTTGGCAACTGTAAAATAATTATTTATATTTTACTATAATTATCAGCCTCTTTTGCTGTTATTATTTTTGTTACCGCTACCATTATTATTATTATTATTAATATCGTTATTATTATCATTGTTATTTTGTTATTACTAGTATTATCATAATTTGCATTATAATCATTTTAGCATTTTATCGCATTACGCATTATGCACACGCATCGCATTTATTTTCGCACAATTAAATAACAGCGTTTATTTACTGTTAACTTTTAAAATATTATTGTCGGGCTATTACAACGTCGTGTAATTTTATTTTTATATGAGTACTAATAATTACGTATTTTCATATTAAGTAATGTTTTAGCACATGTTACCAATTGAAGGTCTTTTATTCAAATTTAGAAAGGCCCATTTTTTAAATTCATCCGACTAGCCCACATCTTAATTTATTTACTCAGCCCACATTCATTTAATCTACTGACCACTTTTCAATTATACCCCATCATCCATACCCGACCCGACCCGCTTTGTTCAAGATTCATCTCTTTTCATCCGCCGCCCCTCCCCTGTCCTCTCTCTCTCTCTCTCCCCGCTTTTCTCTCTCCCCCACCCCTATCGCCTCTCTCTCTCCATTTCATTAAAACCACTCACCCTTTAGCCACACGCTTCGATTTTCCCTTTTCGCGTAAAGGTCATCTTTTGTGATCCCAACAGACCCGTCTATTTCACCTTTCCCTCATTGTCTTCTCCTTCAACGAAAACAGCAACGTTACAGAGCCCTTTCGATTCCTCCAGGTCTTGCATGGACATTTAGAGAAAGGAGAGTTAATGACTCGTCCTTTCCCCGTCGGATAGCGACTCGGATAAGTCGTCGTCTTCCACCTTTGTCTGTTTGATCGATTAGTTTTTAATGGGTTTGGCCCTTTGCGAGTTCAAATCCGTCCCTTTACCAGTCCCTTTTCGTCTTTCGGGTACAAAGGGTTTAATGATTTTTGTTGTTTGGGAGGGACGACAAAAAGGACTTCCCAACATTTGATTTAGAGGTTGTTGACCCAAACAAATCCCGCCAAAAATTTCAAATCCCAGCCTAAAAACCCTAATTGCGTCCTATAAATACTAGTCCTTCTCATACTCAAGGGAGGTTTTTTTTTTTGAGGGTGGCGGAAATTCCCCTAAGAATTGAAATCTGTTCTAGCCGCCTTGAATCCTCGGAAAAATTAAGTTCTTGATGCTTTTGGTCATGGAAATCCCCTAAAATTGGTAGCCTTTAGCCGCTGAAAAATTCCTTAAAAATTTTAGTTTTTCAGTAGTCATAAAAATTCTAAACATCGAGTCAAAACATTAAATCAATTTTTCATTTTTCCTCTGCCACTGTATTGCTTCGAATCCGAGCGTCGCAAGCCCGAATTTGATAGTGTTCAAGCGGATATCGAGACCTTCGCCTCACTTCGCTGCACCCGAAGCAGGTCGGTGAACAACCCTTCTTATTTATTTATTCATGAATTGAGCATTTTGCTATTCTGGTTATCTTTTTTTTTTTTTTTCTTTATATGCTTTATATGTTTGTTAGTTTAGGTAGTGTAATAACATTGATAAATTTATTCCAGTTTTGCTTAAGATTAGTTCGGTTTAGTTTTGTTTAGTTTAGTATGTTTCACTCTTTGCTGGATGATTTTGGTCCTCGGTATGTCGTTTGAATGATGCTAGCATGTTATCAGCAGTTTTAGAGGTCGTACAAACGCATCTACGATTTAAACCATAATCCCTTGTTTACTTTCAGCAATGTTTTGTTTCTTCTTGAAATGCATGACCAAAAATATGAATGACATTGGAAGGGTGTTGCCGGGAATTCTCTCTAAATCCTGTTTCCTTAGTTAAATTAAATACTTTCGGGTATTTTGAAAACCATCCGTTGCTTTAAAGATATGTGCAGATTCCTGATGGCATGTGGGTTTTTGTTTCTTTGAATTCCGCATCATATATATTTTAGCCTTATTTATCGATTTTGTACTAATCCTTTTCATTCGTTTTTTTTATGTATGATCATCGCATACGAGTCCGAGGGACTCGTTCCTTCTCCGCATTCGGTGTTGGGCTAAAAGCCCAACATAATATCCTCGAGTCATCTCCCGATTAGGCCCGGTCCGCAGCAAAACAAAAATTGAGAAATTTAGATGGGCCGAGGCCCAACAGCAGCAGCAGATCCGCAGCAATTGGCCTAAATAGGCTGATTAACTATTTCAGATTTGTTGGCTAAGCCCAACAGCAATCTGATTATTGCATCCTTGAAATGGGCTGAACCCATTTCACTTATTTACTCTTCTATTTTATTCCTTTTTATGCATTTAATTTGTATTGCATGACTAGCACTTTGTTTGTTAATTTAGATGAACCTGGATGAGGTCAGTAAGTTTAGATTTAGTAACGGGTAGTTAACTTAAAGGAAAACTAATAATTAATTCCGCAAGTTTCATTTTAGTACCTATAATATTTATCTCTCTTAGAATGATTGGTGTTCGAAATAGCATAATTATATTTTGAGTCAAAGGAATTATGTTTTATTTTATTTTCTTAAAATTTCAAAACGTTCCTAGTATATAAGTATCAATCCAAGTTATATTTATAATTATTTTAGATTGATCCGATTATACATTTTAGCCAAAGCTAGTTAAGTAAAGTTAATAAAAAGGAAGAAACTCACGTCCTTATAAAGCTAAATTTTGTTTGCACCGTCCTATCGAATTTGCTTTCAATGGTATTTAAAGTTTCTTTTATGCAAGTCATTATATTTGCTACAAATCTTTATTTCAAATAACATTATTTAAGCATTAACAATAGTTATAAGTATTATTTAAATAACTTTATTACATTTTCTTCAAATCCTTAGCAATATTTATGAGTTTATATTTTAAATAGTATTTAAAGTCTCTTTATATAAATTATCATATTGTCTACAAATCTTATTTTAAATAGTATTATTGTATTCAAAGTCTTAACTGCATATATGAGTTTATTTTCTAAAAGCATTTAAAGTTTTCTTTATGCAAATTACTATATTTTCCACAAGTTAGTTTAAATGTCATTTGAAGTTTCCTTTTTGTGCAAGATTATTATTTTTGATATGAACCTTACTCTAAATAGCATTTTAAAAGCCTTCGCAATATTTATAAGCATCATTATATTCTTTCTTCAAAACCGTAACAATCTTTATAAATCTTATTTTAAATAGCCTTTAAAGTTCTTCTACAAAATTATTACGTTCTCTATAAATCTTATTTTAATTAACACTATTTTTTTTTTTAATTTTAGCAATATTTGTAAGCCATTTTTTTTTAAAATTTAAGTATTACCTTTAACCTTAATTAATTAACCTAAGTTTGACCGGTAAATCGTAGTTAGCGGATCTTAGAGGATGCCTAACCCCTTCCCTTTAGGATAATCTAGAACCCTTACCTAGAATTAAAAGTTAAGCAGACCATTAACAGAGGTTTAGTTAGCTTTACCTTAGTTAATAATTAGGTGCCCTAATTCACCTTAAAATCAATTAGGTGGCGACTCCTTAAAATAAGCAAAAATAGGAATCTCCAATATGTTGTACCTAATTTAGCCCGTCTAGATGGGGTATAACAAAGTTAATTAAAGTAATTATCGAAAGTTTATTTTTATTAAAGTCTACGAAACCAAAAAGATCTAGGTAAGGGTTCAAACTAACCTAGAGGGAAGGTATTAGGCATCCTCTAAGTTCCATTAACAATGGTTAATCCGACCGGACTTATAGTTAATTGGGCTAAGTGTAGATATAGTATTCTAAATGTTCAGACAATAACTTATAAATATTACTAACGTTTTAAAATAAATGTAATAATGCAATAATGTTATTAAAAAATAAGATTTGCCAAAAAAGGGAATAATTTGTATAAAAAGTTTGGTTATAAATAGACTGAAGAAAACCCAAAATGATGTAATATTTTATAAATATTTAAAGAAAATAAATGAATTACACGGATTAACAAATTAAAACAGGGGTTTGTAAAGTTATTTTGATAAATGTCTAAAGGTTTTATAGAAAGAATATCAGGTCGATATAAACTGTACAAAAGTTGTTTTAACGAATACGTATTTCAAATGTTGGAAAAGAGTTAAAATGGAACTGTTATCCATGGAAAGTAGTTCGTTTTCCTTATTTCTCAAAATAGGTTAACTTAGCATAAACTTTATGACATTTCCAATTTCTAAGATAGTAAAAGTGGATCTTAATTCTTTAACTCAAAATGCGTAATCGCTGTTTTGGAAATTAGTCACTCCAATAAGGAATACTTTAGATGTTATAAATAATTTATCATATAAAAACAAGGGATGAAACCTATAGAAATAATTGTTAGCTCTTCTTTTAAGTTAACTCTCATCATACTAGTCTAACTCGCTAATTTCACTAAGGTTCATTCTAGCTAAGACAAACAAACAGAATGAGATACTAGTTGCACAATACAAATTAAGGCATAAGAAAAATAAATTAGGAGAGTAAATGATGTTAAAATGGGCTCGGCCCACTTTAAGGGCTGCTGCTGCTGTTTTTTCAGTATTGGGCTTTGGCCCAGTGATTTTATGCGGATTACGGTGGATGGGCTGAACAGAGAGAAGCGATGCGATTATTTGATCTTGCGGCAAAGCTGAGTCCCGTTCGAGACTCCTCGCAATCCTTTTGTAGGTGCAGTGAAGTGGGGCGTCGACGTCACGAACTTAAGCTCGAACTCAAACGAACCCGAACCCGATTAAAGTGAGTAAAGTTTCAAACAAAAAGTTCAAAAAAATAATGGTATGTTGGCTGTCTTTTTTTTTTTTTAGGCTATGGACTTAAGATCCTATTTATAGGTAAAAGACTAGGGTTTTTGCTAGGCGGGAATTTTCAACTCTCAAATGTAGTCGTTGTGAGACGTCAAAATCATGACGGAAGAGAGAAGATAAAAGGACCAATAGAGGCAATAAAAACCCGTGACCTCTCTTGAATCTCTCGTCCTGACTTTTACTTGGAACCAACGATTTGTAGAAGAGAACAAAATAGCTTCTGTTAGTGTCTGAAATTTCACCAAAATAGTGGAGCAAAGTCCTGTTAAGATGAAAGAAGGCGCAAGGCTTTTCTCTGTTGGAGTCGTCGTATGTAGAGGATGAAGACAACAATATTGAATGTGTTACCCGAAATGGGAAAACAGCACTGGTAACATGAAATGCAGACGAATCTTTGCCAAAAATCGATTTAGGTGAGCTGGCGACGTTCAGATTTGAAGGGATTAGGGTTTATTTTCGTGGAGAAAGGGGTGAGAAGAGAGGAGGGAAGGGAGAGGGAGGCGGCTAGGTTAGGAAAAAGAAAATGAATTAGGTTTCCCATTTCATTCTAACGATGCTGATGAAATGAAAAGAAAAAGAAAAGAGAGAAAAAAAAAAGGGGCCGGGTCGGGTCAGGTAATGGGCACGGGCTGGTTGTTGGGCTGAATTACTTTTGGTCCGAAAATGGGCTGGTCCGGTGATGAAGATAATGGGCTGGTCCGTTTGGGCCATTAATTGGCTGAAAATGTGGGTCTTTCTTCCTCTATTTAATTATTTTGGGCTTTTAATTTCATATCTAGTACAATGTATATTATGTGAAGGTAAATAGTAATTAGTAGAAATTAAAGGATTTAATAAAGTAAGATTAATTGTAACGAGTGCAAAATCCGAAAAATGAAACGATGATGAAAACATTTAAAGATTTGTGATAAAAATGAAAGTAATGTTGATAGAAAATAGTAAATGAAAGTAATGATATTAATAGCATTAAATAGTAGCGAAAATAAAATATTTAGATTTAATTAATTTAAAAGCCCAAGGGAATAAATTGGAATAAAGGAGGGACAAATTGGGTGTCAACACCAACGTTCTTTTTCGGACCCGAGACAAAATCATTCAATACGGCTATGTTTTCCGGAATATAAGCTTAGACACTAAGAACATGATTTCTAAACACCAAAAAACACAAGTCGACACCAAAAATATAAGAACTTCGGATTGTACCTCTCGTGGGTGCAATGAGCGAGCGTCGAGTCTCGAATCTAACTCGCACCCTCGGAACGAATTCGAAATTAGAGTTGGGTGAATCGAATACCCTTGTCGCGGCTAAAGTTCGCTGAAAAAGGAAAACAAGTGTGAAAACAATGGGGTATTTCTGAAAACGTTGAATAATCGTTCTCCAAAAAGGGTTTCTTCGGCTGCCCCTTTCGGCTAGGAACTCGAGATGTATTTATAGTAGACGAAACTAGGGTTTGTCACCCATTTTTTGGTTTTTGGGTTCGAAATTGGGTTTTTAATTGGGAGTACGGCATTTTTAGTATAAGATTAATTGAGTCAAATGTACGGATTCAAATGCGAACGTTGAAAGTGCTTTTGGGATGGTCGCGTGATTGACCCGAAAATGGTTTGATCTCTGTCAACGACGGAGAACTCGACTAAAGCAAACATATGGACAACTTGTGTATGAAAACGGGTAGACAGAGGCTGTTCGCAGTTAAAGGGAGGTGTTTTGTAACTGAAAATGGTGAAAGAGAGAGGAGAAGATGACGAGAGAAGAGGACAGAGAGGATGCGGCGTGGTTGAAGAGGAGAGGGAGATTAGGTTTTGTTGAATGAATATAGTGGGCCGGGTCGGGTGAGTTGGCTGGGCTGGACCGGGTAGGGGAATTGGGTAATGGGGCTGGTCTGTCCGGGTAGTTTAGGCGGGTGTGGGCTTATTTGGGCTCAATTTTTATGGCCTTTCTTCCTTCAACTTAATTCTTTTTGGGCTTCTTAGTAATTAACTTCTACAACTCCTAAGTGATTAACTTATATATATTATGATGAAAATTAGTGATTAATATGTAGAAAATAAGGATTTAATAAAGTGTTGACTTATAATTAATTTAACGAGTCCAAATCCGAAAATGAAATGATGACGAACCATAAAAATTTGTGATAACGTAATGCTAGTAATGTTGATAGTGAAAATGAAAGTAACGATAAAAATAGTAGTGAAAATAAAGTATTTAGCTCGTTAATAAATTTAGAAGCTCAAGGAAGTAAATTGGAATAAAGGAGGGACAAAATTGGATGTCAACACTTAAAGTGGCTTGACTCACTTTATGCACCTTTATTCATGTTTCTAATACGATGCGGGGGATTCCTTATAACACAGATCATAAACAAGAATGAAAGATATGTGTACATGGGGAATAGAGTGAAGGCTCCAGTTGAAGCTATCGGGACTTATCGTTTGATCCTAGATACTGGCCATCACTTAGACTTATTTGAAACTTGTTATGTACCTTCTCTTTCGAGAAATTTAGTTTCTTTACCTATGTTGGATAAGACTGGATACACTTTTTTTCGGTAATGGATGTTTTAGTTTGTTTAAGCATAATCGTCTCATTGAATGCTTGGTATTCTTTGTGATAGCTTATACAAGTACTGAATCTTGATAATTTGTTTGCCGAAGCACTCTTAACTGCGTCATAATGTTGGAACCAAACGAAGTTTGGTGAATGAATGTCTGCTTACTTGTGGCATAAATGTTTAGGTCACATATCCAAAGAAAGGCTTGGAAAGATTAGTTAAGAATGAAATCCTTCTGATTTGGATTTTACGGAACCTTAATATTTGTGTTGATTGTATTAAAGGAAAACAAACAAGACACACGAAGAAAGGAGCCATAAGAAGCACCTGACTTCTTAAAATTATACACACTAATATATGTGAGTCCGCTTTTGATGTTTTGCATCTTTAGGTAAGGAAAAATACTTTATCACCTTTATTGATGATTTTTCACGTTATGGATATATCTATTTGTTGCGTAGAAAAATCTCAAACATCAAATGTCGTTGAGGTATTTATTAATGAGGTTGAAAGACAACTAGACGAAGGTGAAAATAATCGAGGTCGGGAACAGAGAGGTGGTGAGTATTATGGAAGATATGATGAAGCGGGACAACACTGCACCCAGTCATTTGTAAATTCCTTGAAAAGCGTGGCGTATGTGCTCAATACACAATGCCTAGCACACCACAATAAAACGGTGTAGCAGAAAGGCGTAATCGTACATTAATGGATATGGTTAGGAGCATGTTAAGTAATTCATCTTTACCCGTTTCGTTGTGGATGTATGCTTTAAGGACTAATGCTTGGTTTATTTACTAAATAGAGTTCTGGTAAACGGTTCAAAGACACCTTTTGAGCGTGCCCACGTGGTAAAACCTAGTTTGAGGCACATAAATGTTTGGGGGTTGCCGAAAGAAGTTAGAGTTTATAACCCGCGCTGAAAAGAAAGCTGGATTCAAGAACAATCGGTGGTTTTCTTCATTGGTTATCGAGAAAAATCAAGGGAGTATAGATTTCTTGTCCCCAATCACGGTGCGAGAATAGTTGAAGCCAAAATGGTAGTTCATTGAGAATGGTGAAGTTAGTGGGAGTGAAGAACCACGTAATGTGTAAAATCAAGAAGTTAGGGTGCAAATTCATCTACTACATACAAAATTGTTGTTCTGAAGTTGTTGTACCGCTTTAACAATTAACAAGAACAACAAATAAATGATCACACTATTCGAGAATAAAGCCATAATTAATGAACCTGCCGGTAGATGAACCACGAAGTAGCATTAAGAAAATCTCAAGACAAAGGAGACCCTGCTTATTTATTGATTACTTGGTATATCTGCACGAGTCGAAAATTGGGTTGGGAATTGATAATGATCCGGTTTGTTTTCACTGAAGCCATTGAAAGTAATAATTAGATAAATGGATAGATGCTATGAAAGATGAGTTGAAATCTATGGAACGAGAATGAAGTTTGGGACCTTGTTGAATTACTAGAAGGTTGCGAAAAGAGTCGAGGTGTAAATGGGTCTTTAAGACCAAACGTGACAAATGGCAACGTCACAACGTCCTGAGGCCGGACTTGTTGCCAAAGGTTTCACTCGGAAAGATGGCATTGACTATAAGGAGACTTTTTCACCGTCTGAAATGATTCACTCAGGGTATAATGGCTTTGGTAGCTGTTATGACTTAGAGCTAAATCCAAATGGATGTGAAAACTACCTTTACGAATGAGAATTTAGAGGAGGAAGTTTATATGGATCAACCTGAGGGGCTTTCCATTAAAGGAAAGGAACACATGGTGTGTAAACTTAAGAAATCAATATACGGACTTAAACAAGCTTCCCGACAATGGTATCTTAAGTTTAACGAAACTATTGTCACCTTTGGATTTAAGGAAAACACTGTTGATCGGTGTATATATCTGAAGGTCAGTGGGAGTAAGTTTATTATGTTAGTCCTGTATGTTGATGACATCTTGCTTGCTACTAATGATCTTGGTTTTTTTGCACGACACCAAGAAATTTCTCTCTATCTAGCAACTTTGAAATGAAAGATATGGGAGAGGCATCCTATGTGATTGGGATAGAAATATTTCGGGATAGGTCACAAAGATTGTTGGGGTTGTCTCAAAAAGCCTATATTAATAAAGTGCTAGAGAGATTTAGAATGGAAAAATGCCCATCAAGTCCCGTTCCAATTCATAAAGGAGATAAATTTAGTCTCAATAAATGTCCAAAGAATGAATTGGAACAAAAGCAAATGAAAGATATTCCTTATGCATCAATAGTTGGGAGCTTAATATATGCCCAGACATGTACGAGACTAGACATCAGTTTTGCTGTTAGGATGCTAGGCCGATATCAAAGTAATCCAGGAATGGACCACTGGAAGACCGCAAAGAAAGTATTGCGATACTTGCAAGGAACGAAATATTATATGCTCACTTGTAGAAGATTTGATCATCTTGATGTGGTTGGATATTCATATTCAGATTATGCTGGTTGTGTGGACATAAGAAAATCCACATTTGGTTATTTGTTCCTGTTAGCTGGAGAAGCAATATCGTGGAAAAGTGCGAAGCAGTCTGTTATAGCTGCATCCACTATGGAAGCTGAGTTTATGGCATGCTTTGAGGCCACAGTTCAAGCTAATTGGCTGCGGAACTTTATTTCAGGACTTGGACTAGTCGACAGTATTATCGAGGCGTGGAAACTTTATTGTGATAACTCTAACAATAGTCTTGCTTCTCTAAAAACGACAAGTATTCAAAGGGTGCTAAGCATATGGAATTGAAATACTTTTCGGTTAAAGAAGAAGTCCAGAAATATAAAGTGTCAATTGAACATACCCAAAACATTTGTTGAACATGTTGAAAGTATGGTCCTTATCGATGGCAATGAATGACTTTATATAAAGACCTTATTATGTTTATGAAATTGACACTTTGAGCTCGTTTATATATATGTTTCTGTTATTTACCTTTTCTTGTATACATAATGTTGAGAATGATGATGACGAGTTATGCAGCTTCAGATCAAGTATTCTAAGCATTATTGGTGGGACCATTATGTAGTTGTGTAAGGTTGTATTGGGTAATAGACTAATATTGTAGTACATGGAAGGGATTATATCGAATAAAGGGATGTATAACTTACTTGTACTACAATATTAGTTGATTTATTCAATAACAACGAATGTTAGTTCCCGATGAAAGGAGGATTTAGCATCTTATTGTGCACATAATGATTGAAAACTTTATTAAACCATTAAGTTAATAATGGCACATGCGCCAAGTGGGAGAATGTAAGTTTTTGGCCCACGTGGCTATATTATATTTTGGTTTAGTAAATAATATAATTGCTAAAATCCTATTGGTTGTAGGGAAGTTGTTTCAGATAAAACTTTCCACTACCCCGCTTTGATGGGAAGTGGGATTAATGCGTTAATTAACTAACGGTCCTACTCTCTGCCTTTAAGTAGAATGCGTAACCATTAAAATTAATACCTATTAGAAAAACATGGTAAGGAAAAGGAAGCTGGTTTTACAAGATACAGATTAATTGCTTCCGCTTAATTCCGAGTCAAGAAGAAAGCTATGGTGACTCGGGTATGTTTCTTGGTAAAATACTCTTATTGTTGTATGTTTATGTGAAAATCATTAAGTTCTACGATTCTGAAATAATGTTAGGATTTGTATTAGATTGTTTTAAGTTCTACAATCTATTGAACATGAAAATTCTTACAGTATGAACTTTGTAAAGAGAGAATATAGACCGGAAATGTAATTGTTATTTCAATAAATGAATCCAATCAATGATACAATCATGTATTAAAACTCAAGCTAAGAAATATCTTCTCAACTTTCCCACGACTTGCAACTAACTGTATTGCTTGGCTAGCCACTTCTAGTCGATTAGGGAAATGACTAATCTACCACTCCAACTTTTTTGGCATATAACAAATGCATATCATTCAACTTCAATTTTCGATTTATTCAACTTAACTTCAAATACTATTTTTTTCAAACATCACCAAATTCATATGCAAACGCCTATTAAATCCCAAATCCTCGTTAGTTCAACAAACGCAAGAATTAATAGGATGAAAAGAAATATGACTAGGCGTAAGTGCTTAATGACAAGGACAACCTTAAATTATGTTTCAATTCATTTGCGAAAGAGCCAAAAATGACGTTGGATTGACTTCCAATGCATGTGCATAAGGGTTATAATTTAATTAGCTTATATAATTTTCTTCAATTAATTTGGTCATTTGGTGGCTACCTTTTTGTGATTCTGTCAAATTAAAAAGGAATAATAAATGCTAAATCATAAAGCGATTGGTAATTAGCCACAGTGGCTTAGAAGTATTCTTCTATTGTTAAAATATGAGTAACAAATTATTTAAGTCATCAAAAGTATGTGACATAATATATTGTGAATTGTGACCAATCCTTTTTTTTTTTTTTTTTGGTTGAAGTGACCAATCCTTGTGCCTTTCTACAGTTTATATATTATGGATGCTGACAAAACATAATTCGGACCACATAACAAATCAAAATACTACAAAAATCAAACACTAGTAGCCTGATTATTACTATTTGCTAATGCTACATACTACGTACTAATCACATATAACATTAGTGGGATATATCGTTCTTTATTGAATCAACTTTCTAAAAGACATTTCAAACTTTAGATTGATTCCCAATCTACTGCAATCTTTACAATGTTTTACATTTCTTTTCATTTATAATAATGGCAGATAAAAAAAAAAAAACAGCATCAATTTTAATGTGCTGACAACTTTTTTTTTTTACACAATTAGGTTAAAGTTATAGTAACAAGTAAATATTTATAATAAACATAATTTTATAACCTGCTAGAAAATACAGAAACTGCGAAAACTGCACCTCCAAACCTGAGTTTCTGCTCTATCGTTTTTTCTTTTGCACGGTTCCTATTAAATCTAACAGCTAGATTTTGTTAAAACTTTGACATAAATAAAAAATGCTTACTTTTGGCAAACTTAATGCATCAAACTTTTTCATGAATATATTTTAGAGACTATTTTAAACCTACCTCGAACTTAAGATCGCATGGACAGTTGGACCCTATAGGGGAAGTGAGTCAATTACACGCGCGCACACAAATATTTTTGAGTTGAATAATAATAAGAATAATTTTTGCTTCAAGTTCACGTCTCATATTATTTAAGGAATAGTAAGTGATTATTTAAATTATGAATCCGTCTCCGTAAGCGTGAAAGATGAAGTGCAATATTAATCATGAAAAGATCTTTAATTTGATTTTCTCACTTCTGAAATTCCCCACGAAGATCTACAAGTGATTTTAGGTATTGAGTGTGGTCCAAGGAGAAAGAAAAAAAAGTGGGGTCGTAATTTGAAGTTGAAAAGGACTAATGAGAAGGGGCAAAAAAAAACTTACAGAAAAAAATCACATTTTGTTGGCTCATTTTTGTATGGACAAAGAGAATCAACCAATCCACACATTTTTTTAATTCCATTTTTTAAAACTTACCTACCAAATTTTAACTATCAAAACCAGGCAAAAATCAATGTGTTCTACCAATTCAAGAAAAAAGGAAAATGAAAGAAACAAAGAAACCATTTCAAATCATTCTAGCCTCCCACTTTCTTTAACTTTTTCTTGTTCCTTTCCTCATTATAATGTGTGGTAGAACAAAAAGCTGAATATTTCTAGTGGCATCAATACTTTTGCTCCTTCTCCTTGCAAATAAAGAACCCTCAACTCCCATGGATGTTATGAATTCAATCAAATTCAGTAATTTTGATACATAATGTATATATATTAATAAAATTTTAATAAATATTAAATTCTGAATTCATAATTGTAAAAGTGCAATAAGTTCAATGGTACAAGTTTCAATTCTGCATCGACTATAGGACCCCCTTCCCCCCCTCCCCCCCCCCCAAAAAAAAAAAAAAAAGCCTCAAGTGGTAGCTTTTTACTTCTATAAATTCAAGCTTGCACCCTCCACTTCTCTTTCATGTCCTATCCTTCTATTAGTCACATCCTACCTTATATCGAACTATCATTGCTCTTATCGTGCTACTTTCATTTGTCCTTAGTGCATCGTGCTGAAGTAGAGATTTGAATAGAAACTCTATCCTGCATTGTATTTATAACCGGACACAGCTCCTACAAGTTATTAAAAAAATCCTCATTTTAAGCTCATTATTTTCTTAACACCCAAAAATTGCACATTTTTCAAGTAAAAACCAGAAAAATTCTCTGTTTTCCCCCTGTTTCTTGTTCTGTTTTTTAAACCAAATTGTTGTAAAACAACAAATTGACCTCAACTTGCACTATGTCTCAAGGGCTGCAATCTTGCCTAGACCCTCAAATTCTTGAACCACATGTTCTAATGAACAAAATGTCTCCTCCCATATCAAAAATTTCTCCACAAGATAACTGGAGCTTCACGCAAATCCTCAACAACCCTACTTCCTACAATTATCAACCCGATAATAAAGAAAACGCCATCTACATTCACCCCTCAACGAAGCTATCTTCATCCGTTATGAGCACGAGAAGCTTGGATATGTGCACGGAGATCTTAGGGAGCGAATCGGGTAGTTTTTTGAGTGAAAGCATGGATGAAAGAGACAGTTCTCGTGGCGTTCAACGATCAAAATGTCGAGAGTTCAAGAAAAGAATAAAGAAGACGGTGGATTTTCCGCCTCCATTGACATCAATCAGTGGAATGGAAAGGGTTCGAGTAAAATCTCATCGTGAAGGCAGTCGTTTAGTTTTAAGAGCTGTAAGCATCTCTGCTTGCAGCTCTTATTTCCAAGCTGAGCGTGCAAATGGCACGCTCAGACTTTCTTGGTTAAAAAAAGGTCTTACTAGCCTGAAAAATGACAGTACTAGTTATGTAGAAGATAAAGTTGAACAAATTACTGAAGTTGAAAATGTTGAAGAAGCTGGTGATGGTTATTGGAAAGAGGCAAATAGTTGCCCAAAATTAAGAAGTGAAATTGGGGTTCCAAGACCAAGAAGGTGCACAGAAAAAAGTCGAAGTAGAAGTAAAGGGATTTCAAACTGGGGCCAATTTTGGGTGGCCATTTCCTAAAATAATTACTTTCCCTTTGCAAATTTGGCAATAAGAATATATGATATGTAGCGGTGATGTTCAGATCAACTTGCATTGCACATATATCTTTTATATTTGTTTTTCTGCGTAGATTTTGTACGTGGTAGTTATTATGGTTATCATTGACGTACAATTCAACATGCTCAAACATTTTTCTTTCCTAGTTGTATAATATGCAATGTCTCTCAACTTTCCATTGGAGATGAATTATAACTGTTAGTGCAACTTGATCTACTGTTATGATCAAGGTTGGGAGCGGTGACGGATTTAGAATTTAAACGTATTGGAGTTTAAGTTTGGTATTTGAGTTCGAAAATGTATATCTTAATCTATTCATACTTATATTTTGCACATATATACATGTTTCTAGTCTTAAATTTTAGATTATGTCGAATGCATAGTTAAATCCGCCACTAAATGTGTGAGGGGTTGGGTTGAAATGTTCCAAAGTCTCATCAATGTCAAAGGGTCACATTCATCCACTACTTATATTGTTGCATGTGTTTATCATTGGGAACGGAAAAGTTCTTGCCACAGCAAGTGGCATTAATCCCTTGAAAAAGAAAGCTATACAGGCTTCTAATATTTCTAAAACTTTAAATATTTGAAACAAATTCTCTATCAAAATGACTAATATTTGAAGCCGGAATGAATAATCCGGCAACGATTTATTCCCAATATAGGAACAACTCGAAAATTTGCTAAAACATATAGTATTCAAGTTATATGTACTGATAGTGTAATCAAATTTCCACAATTTAACACGTTCTAACAGGTTACTTAACATCTATATAGTGGTAGGTTATCAATGAAAGCTTACTTAATCGAATTACTTGCAATTACCTTTTAAGTGACCCGATTATTTTTTTTTTCTGTCGACAGTGCACGGTCGTAAACTCAAATATATATGGCAGCTTATTACAATGTCAACATGGCTCATGCAAGTGGACTGTTGTACTAGATGTACGTATGACCGGTAACTATCATTGGCTAGACTACCTTGGACTCACACCAAAATTGATGAGAAAATATCCCATGTCCATGTGCTTATATGGCTGGTATATACGTTTTAGAAATTTCGTTAAAGATGTTTAAAGTTTAATATACATATACAAAAATTAATTCTTAACATAGCAATGTAATTTTTCTATGAGAGATATTCAATTAACCATCCTTCACTCAATGTGGTTGTGACACAAATTAAGTGTCCTGCAATGGTGTTGGCCTGTTGGGGAGCTTTAAGATATGAATATTGTGTAAAAAATATCTTACATTATTATTATTATTATTATTATTATTATTATTATTATTATCATCTAACTTATTATAACATGTTACTTATTAATTATGTTTGATTATTAATTAATGTAATGTTTATTACATAAAATCATTTGTATTGCAATTACCTTTTGAATGACCCCATTCTATAAATATTTAACTGCTATGTATCGTCAACGAATAAAACTTAAATTCATTTCAATAACATGCTTCCAACAAAGCCAAGTTTCTTTTTCTTTTTTAATAAAATATGGTCAAAATAGATAAATTAAGGTAACCTATCACCTAAGTTATCTCCAGATGGGTCTTTTTCCGTATCAAAATTTAGAAATGCTGTGATGCACCACCTAAAAGTTGGGAGGTTTTGTTCTACTACTACTACTAATAATAATAATAATAACAACGAGGCTTACGCTCCAAATTCTCGATTGTGCGTCATAAACACGTCTAATGCTCAACACTCAGAACTCACATAAAAAATTTCATAATGGACCTTTTACGACACAAATTTAAATTAATTAGATTTATGGTTTTTAGACACCGAATGACTAAAGCTAAAAAGGAAGAAAAAGCAACCTAATATTATTGGTTGGGTTTATTTGGTCCCAATCACATCAACTTTACAAAGCTGTCCATGGAACATACACCCTTACCAACAGACAGAAACATACATAGGAAAACAAAATTTGTGGATAAGTTCCATATATGACTAGATTTCAAGTCGTTATAATATGCTAGGACAAGAAAATAATAAGGAAGATAAAAAAATAATATTTCCCATGGCTAGAATGGCCGCTGATTAAAAAAGAATTAAAAGCTTGAAACGAAAGAAACCATAACAATAAGTTGAATGATTCTCTCATTACTGTCATAGATTTAATGTTCTCAAAAGTTGAATAAACCCTTTAAATTTATGTTCTGTTCTTGTCCATATATTATGTCAAATGCTAAAGTTTATGAGTCATTGTCCCAAATTGGATAAGGCATAATACTGCTTAAGCTATCTGCACCCACATGCTCAAAAATACTATTAACATAGTGCGATATTGTTCGGGTCAAGTTTGTACAAATTTTTTTTTTTTTAAATTCACACCACTAAGAATATGATCATTACACCTTATAATTTATATACAACTTCTTTTTCTTCTCAATTTTCAATATGAAAATTTATTCGCACACAGATATATATATATATATATATATATATAAATAAAATATTGCGGATTCTTTTATCTATGATATAATATATGGTAATCTGAAGATTAATTTATTTTTAGTGTATAGCTTAAATTCTTATATTATTTATGCATGGCATTTTTGACTTTTATTTGGAATTATACATCTAGTAGTGGGAATACTTTTGTCTCTGTCTATACAGATGAAGAAGGAGTAGGGTCTGGGTGGATGGGTGGGTGCGGTAGGGGGCAGAGGTGGGGGTGCCATCTGGGCACTTGGAAGTCCAAACAATTTCTTGTGGTGTGTTCTATTGGTGTATAATTTATTATGACACTTTTTTGTCTTCAAGAATCAAGAATAGATCGAATCTTACGTGTTGAAGTTCATTTCTCCCCACAAGTATAAGTAAAGCTATATATCATCATTTTATTTTCAAAGACTTCAATTTGGACTTTTCTTCGAAGGCGGATTTAGAGTACAATCAGGGGCGGAGCTAGGATTTGACATTTATAGGTTTGGAATTGTAGTTTTTTAAAGTTATTGGGTTCTAAAGTTATAATTATGTTCAGTGAATTTTTTAATACAAATATGAAATTTGGACCAAAGCTACTGGGTCCGACCGAACCCGCACCCAATGAGCTAGCTCCGACCCTGAGTACAATATGTGAGTTTAATTACGAGAACCTAATATTTTTTGTTCAAACTATATGTATGTTAAATATCTATAAATATATAATTGCACTACAAAAAAATGGGTGATTTGCGGAGGTTTTAGCCTCCGCTAGTTGCTAAAAGAGGCTAAAAGCTTAGCGAATTGCAACTTTCAACCTCCACAAATTACCCATTTTTTTGTAGTGTTGTTACAGTCGAGATCAAAATTTAAAATTTATGGATTTCGAATGAATTTTCACACTTTTGAATTACTGGGTTCTAAAATCAATAATTAGTACATATTAAATTAATTTTTTAAGACAAACTGGAATTCAGACCAATGTCACATTAACCTCTTGCTCCACCTCTATTGAATGTAAATCTAATAATTGTATGTTATGAGTTTCATAAATTTCAAATCCTTGAGTTCATCCCGGCCTTTCTTTACATTGCATATTTGCATTTTCTAATAGTCCCTTTGACCCCGTATATGCACTGTTGTGTGTGTGTCATCAGTATAATTAATCCACTACCTCTTTTTTTATTATTATATATGATTCCATCAAATTTTATATGGTCAGGTGTTAAAGGGACAAGAATATTATGAATGGGACGTGAACAAGATTTGCATTAGAGGGATTCCAAATTAACCTTTTGGCAAGTTTGAGGCTGAGAAATCTTGCAAATATTGAAAAAAGAAAGAGCAAAAGAAAATCATGTTATAAAGAAATGGGTAAGGGCCATATATTTGTGTTGAATAAATTAACTACAATTAATTAATCATAAAGGGTCTGCTTTACTTGATGTTAATTACTTCTATACGGTGATAGCTGAAAAAAACAAATTGCACTATCAAATGTCTAAAAGATGATGACCGGTTATAATATAAGTGGGATACTAATCTAAAAAATTAGATAGATCATCAACTACAACAAATTAATTTAGTTTATTAAAAATGTAAGCTTGTTAATGCTCTCAAAGTACATAAGTTAAAATGTGACTTTATTTGACTGACCCGCAGGTTAAGGAAGATTGTTGAAATTTGTGCCTAAACATATCCTATATGTTTATGTGGCCATAAATCATCTTATTAAGCGGGAAAAAAAATTAAAATTAAATTATTTTTAAATATACTTTTTTTAACATACTAAAATAGAAAGTTTGACACGTAATTATTTAGGCTAAATTAGTATATGTTTCTCTCTACTTTTTTTCTTATTTCTTGTGTGTTCTACATTACGTCTTTCATTTAGTTGAGTCACACAACCAACGATACAAAACATAGAAAGACCAATTTAGGACATTAAAGTGACCCTCACCTCCAATCAAACATTTATTCATCTGAATGATTGAAGTTCTGGTAAAAATGTCTGAACTTCAATCTTATGTGCAATAAGCTTCCAAAGTTCAAGCGAAAATGACTGAGCCTTCAACCATATATGAAGTTCAAACTTCAGATATTGTGTTAAGAAAATTTAGACATTTTGCTGAGCCTAATTTCAAGTTCTGTATAGATTAATTCAGAAGTAAGTTTACTAGCAGAATTTTATATACTTAGGACATAACTTAAGAAATGATCAAAAATCAAGAGGTGTTTTGTTCACTCCCAACCCCCCCCCCCCCCCCCCCCGCCCCCCCCCCACCCCCCCCCCCCCCACACCAGGAGCAAGTATTGGGCTTTCTCTCCCCACATCATAGCCATTTCTCCCTCCCTCTCCCACTGTGGCCTTTTAGTTTCTTTCTCCAAATATTATTGGGCTTCCACTACATAGTGGAATGTGGGATGTGTAAAAAAAAAAAAAAAAAAGGGAAAATGACACAAGTAGCCATCCGGCTAAACTATTGACAACCGGATGACCCAAGAAGTTTAAAAGACATTTTTTAATTTTTTTTAAATAATTCCATTTTTTTTAACTTTTTAAAAATAATTCTTTTTTCAACTAATTCCAACATATGTATAGAAATTGTATTATTATTGTATAAAATATATATATCACTACTGTATATACATAGAAAATGTAGCATATGTATAGAAACCGGATCATTATTATATAGAATATGTATCCCTACAATAAATATATAATCAAACTTACTAGTTCCACACATATTATCAATTATTATACACATATTATACATGTTTTGAGATATTTCTTGAAGGTTCGATTTCCTCCACTGCTTCTTCTTTCTTCTTCATTTCTCATGTTTGTGAATTTTTTTCATTGCATATTTATTTTGTTTTTGTAGCAAGCTTAGTCGCCACAAAATGTGTAGTTCTTGTGGCGACCACTTAGATTCGTCAAAACAAACCTTTAGTAACATTAATACATGCAGCGATCTTTAGTGGCTACTTTGTGATCTTTATGACTGATCTCTTGATTGGGCTGCTGGGCTGTTTTGCGTCAATCGATTAGGCCGAAAGTCCATTTCGCGGCATTAAGATAAAACTTGGGCCATTAAAATTTGGCTAATAGTCACACTGTCCTAATCGCCAAGGAAATATATATATATATATATATATATATATATATTTGACAACCACCAAAGAGAAGTTCGTTTGTAGTGTTTGAAAAGAAAAAAACACAACGTCCATGAGCCTTGTATGGAAAACGTGAAGTGAACCACATGTTTCTTTCAAGTGAAGCGCATGAAGAAATAACAAGAATTTCAAATATATATGAATTTAGTACTATAATGATCAAATTCCAGTTAAATTAACTAATTTCACCATCCAATGTACAACGTCAATATAAATTCAGCTCCAAAAGTTAACATTCAAGAAACTGATAACCCCTCATTTCGCATAGCTTCATCTCAGTAAGCGATGAAGCAATGACTTCGACCACATTGCTCGTCAAGGTTAGCTCTTGGCTGTTTGAAGCAGTACACAGGATGAGGCACTATGCTGAAAAATGACAATTACACAACACAAAGGTGGTGAAATGTATACTAACATAATGAAAATTGTCCTATAACATAAAGCACCCAATAGCAGTGGCCAAAGACAAAAACTAGAATTTCTTCCTATCTGCCTAAGCCTTGCTAACAGAGTTAGCTAATACAAGCGTTGTATGGAGGTAGCAGCTACTTGGAGAAATAATTGGCGTACGCGTAGCTGACTCAAACACATTTGTCATATAAAAAGAAATGTATAGTAACATAATGAAAAATGTAAAGTAACATAAAGCACCCAAGGTTGCAGCCTAGCAGTAGGCAGAAACAAAAACGCTAGGTAACTTTTTCTTATCTATATGCCTAAGCTTTGTGAGCAAAGTTGCCTAGTACAAATGTTGGTGGGAAGTAGCAATAGATATCCGGTGAAATAGTCAGGGTACACTCTAACTCGAACACCACTATTATAAAAAGAGTATAGTAACGGAATGAAAAATGTACAGTAACATAAAGCAACCAAGGATCCGACCTAGCAGTGGGCAGAAAAAAAAAACGCTAGGCGATTTAATTTCTTTCACCTGCCTAAGCCTTGCAGGCAGAGTTACCCAGTACAAGCACTGGCAGGAGCTAGCAGGTACCTAATAAACTAGTTGATGTACGCTTTAGCTGACTCGAACACCACTATTATAAAAACAAAAAAATAAAAAATGTATAGTAACATAATTAAAAATGTTAACTAACATGTTCATTTTTATCAGTAACGTGACACCTCGAGGACCATATAAATAGCATACTGACTGCACAAATTGATGAACTATGGTTTTCCATTTGCAGCCGAAAAATAAGCATCATAACACTTCTTTTCTCTGGAGGTCATTTCAGAGAAAGTAATACACATCAATGTACCAATATACACTTTATGTGAGCAAAGAATACCTAGTCCCGAGACTAGATAAATAAAGAGATTTTCAATAAGTTGACGGACAATGTAGAAATAGTCTAAGAGCGGGATATTCATATAGTCAACCCCAAGGCAACACAAATAAAGCTATATCCAAAAAAGGGATATTTTCAACCACGTTTTAGCAAGTGCTATATTAAAAAAATATGGCACCCCCCCAAACTATATCCGGATTTTAAAAATACACCTTACCTTTCCGGGTGCGTATCGGATACCCAAAAGTAAACTTTTTAAAATCCGAATAATTACCCCACGGCAACGGAAATGAAGAGACCGCGTGTTTTAACTTAGACCCCAAAAAAGGCAAAACTAGTAATTTTTTTTCTTAAAAAGAGACCCAAAAAACTAAAATAAACAATATTCTTCCAATTTAGTTTTAAAAACAGAAATCCAAAAAAAAAAAAAAAAAAAAAAAAAAATTTTATAAAATTCAGGCCACATTTTGGCACAAAAACTTTTCCGAGATTTTATTTGAAAAATAAAAGTGTCAAGAAAATGAAATCATGAAAATCAAGATTTTTTAAGACATTTTAAAAAAAAATCAAGTTTTCCTTATTCTTAAACAAATCCATTTTTCCATCTTTAAATAAAAAAAATCATTTGGAAGGAATATTTGTTTTCTTTTTACCATTGGCCGGGGTAACGGAACGCAAAAGAATCAAGGGTTTCTTGTATTAAAGCATCAACAGCATAGTGAAAAGGACATAGGAACAGTTCCTTCAAATTGATTACCATTCAAGACAATGATCATCAAGTATAAAGTGATCCGAAGACCATATAAACTGCACATTGACTACTCAAAATTGAGGGATAATGCATTTCCATCTGAAAACAGAAACCGTGAACATACTTACTGCTCTCTGGAATTCATTCCAGGAAAATTGCAAACATCAATGGCCAAAGTTGCTTCCAATTCACAGAATTCAACAACCACCTGGATGCTAAAATAGCCAACCACCCTGAGGAGGATGGAGTATATAATAAAGGGAAAAGGATAAAAAAAAACCCTCTACTTCATTTTAAAAGGCTAAGAGTCTGCCTTATCCCTTAAAAAAAAGTGAGGTGATTGGCAAACCAACTTAGGGAGAAAAATAAGTGTTTTTGTAGTGTTTGAATCAACTTAAAAAAATCTTTTGCAATTTAATGAAAAGTCTTTTGAAAAAAAAAAAAGTTGGGAATCTTAGAAGCTTTTTTTTTTGGATGGCTTAAAAGCCATTTTCTTTCAATTTTTTAAATCGACCATGAAAATTACTTTTATATCCCTTATATTTTATTTTAATTCCCAAAGTACCCTTCGGAAAAAAGCCCTAAAATTCACATACGATTTTAAAATTTCTTCTACAAACAGCCTCCACCATTCTACGACATCATCAAATAAAGCTATATCCAAGAGCGGAATATTCATAGAGTCCCCCACTCACTCTCTTTCTTTCTCTAAAATTTCCCCAAATCGCCGAGTTTTTAAAAAAACAAGGTTGTAAAAATTTAAAATCAATGTTGAAAATCGCTTGAGTTCTTCAAGTTTCTACAAATCTAAGGTATTCTTCTTCCTTATTCTTTGATTTTGCTCTACAAATTGTAATTTATACACTCAATAGTGGATATACTAACCACACAGGTGGTCCAAACTGGTTGGTTCTACAACATTGCTTACTAAAAATATAGCAATCAACTCTTCTAATATCACCACAAGCAATCTTCACAATAGTGAGCACTTTTTTTGCCATCCCTTTTTTGGTCTTTGTTAGTTCTTGAAATGGGTCTAGTCAAATCATATGGAACTTCTATTATTTGATACTCTAATTAACTTTTTCCTAATGTCAATGAGTTTTTGAATTTTAGGGAGAGAGAGATGCAGTCGATTTTTTTTTTTTTTTGGATAAAGATTGATCCTTTGGATTATTATGAATGGTGGAGCCGAAAACATTTTTTTTTTTTTTTTTGGTTTTGAAATCAAGATTTCCGTTTTGGATTATTATGATTGGAGGATTTGAACACAAAAGAATTTTTTGGGGAGATAGACTTGTTAATAAAACTTATAATCTTGGCTATTAGTAAAAAGGAGCTATAGACATCATCTAAATAGATTACCATTTGTGTTATGCCTTTATTTCAAGTATATATATTGTTGAAATTTTTAAGACTGCACACTGAAGGAAAATTGAGGGATAATGCATTTCCAAGTTGCATCTGAAACTCAAAGTGTAGATGAACTAATTTAGCTCTCTGAATTCATTCAAACAAAAGAAACATCAATTTTGTTGTAAGTTGCTTCACTATTCACGGAATTCAACATACCACATCCGTCATGATTCTCTAGCCAACCACCCTGAGGAGGATTTCCTTTACCATATAATAAGGTGTCCAGGTTAAAAAAGAAAGAAGAATACTTTGTTTTAATAAGACGTTAGTCTTCTTTAATTTCCATTTATGTGTGCCATCACTAAACAAAAACAATATATAGTTATTACTTCATTCCTTCAAAATAAGCCATCTCCAAATGGCTCTTGTGAGTGCTTAATATAATTGTTGGGTCGTAGGATTATGAGTTGGAGATCTTCCTATTCTACCTTGTCTTATCTTTCAAAAGCATTCTCTAGGTGGCTTTTGTGAATTTAGTATGTGTTGTCTTCCATTGTAGCCTTTTCCCGAAGAATCATAATTATATAGTTTAGGTGCAAATGTTGATATATATTTGTATCAAAGAGCAAGGCTAATTTTTGAAACATTTACACGCTCCACCTAGAACTCTCATAGCTAAAGTAACTTTTTTTTCGGTGGCGTTCCTATCTTGGGATTTTGTCCATTTAACTATAAACTTTTGCTTCCTTAAATGGACATACATCCCATAGTTCAATGGCTTCTCTAGTATTAATCCTTTCTTTTCCCCGCAAACATAAGTGGAAAAGAACACATCCTTATTATGCTAAAGTTAATAGGCCCAAAGAAGTCACATGATAGTGAAATTTGGTTAAGCTACATTTTCATACACTAAACTACTTGATGAGAGGAAATCTTTAGTTTTAAACACTTAAGCTGAAAAATTTGACAATATTCATGGCACCTACCTAAGCATTGATCCTTATTGGAGTCAACAAGAAAAGATGAAAATTCTATAGAATAAAGCAAGTAGAAAAAGTACATTACATTACTCAACAGGTTTTTGATCCCTCATTCTTTTTTTTAAAGCGATTATTTTTGTTTTGTTTATCTATATAAATTCAAAGGGGGGCTTTAATTAGAGAAAAAAAGATATTAAAGCCGACTAAGCAATTGCATTTTGTTACATATAAATTTTCATCATTGATATAAAATTTCCGACAAAGAATAAATGATGCTCACAATTGTAAACAAAGATATATATATAAAGTAAGTAACCCGTTTATGATAATTTGTTATTCTCATTGTATCTTTACTACCGTCCTATAACAAAAGCGATAAGCTTTCTTGCCCTTAGAATTCAACGAGAAAAAATGGATCCCAAGTTTCTTATTTTACATTCACTTCGTAGAAATAGAAGGGAGCGATTGATGGCACACATGTTAAAGCTAAATTACCGCAAGGTCAAGAGATACCATATATTGGACGTAAAGGTTATCCGACTCAAAATATTCTCGCCGTTGTCGATTTTAATACGTGTTTTACATTTGTATGGGTCAAATTTTGGAGTAAATACGATAGTCGTATATTTGCCGAGGCCCTTCGTAAATGTAATCAACTTTCCACATCCACGGCCTCGAAACAAATATTATCTAGTTGATGCTATTCACACATGAAAGGATACATGGCTCGATCACAAAGGAAATAATGTAAGATATCACCATAAGGACCTCTTACGGCTTAACTCGACACATTAAGCGAAGAGGACGCATTGAGAAATCTATTTACATTCTTCTAGCATCAATGTACCTTATTAGCGACATTTGGCGTTTGGAAAGCAAGATGGTCTATTTAGAGACATGCCATACTATCACATCGACACACAAAAGGGACATCGTAAACCTTCGATTGACATTATGGAACCATTCACAATTATATTAGAAAGAACAAGACCATAAGTGGATGATGCATTCCAAATAACATTTATAGAATGAGAGCTATATTCCAGCTCATGATACCATAATGATATTGGCACAACTTCAAGAGCTAACAATGTAGATGTCGAAGATGTAGGAGAACAAGATATCATTGTATGGGGTTTCGTGATATGATTGCTAGAACATTTCTAATGCTTGATGCTTGTATTATATGAATATTTTCCCTTTCAATTTATACAATCGGGCTAATTCGGTTGTATTAAGACTTTTATTAAGTACATCTTATGCTTGTTAAGCTTATAGTTATAGTGTTAGTGTTAATTCCTATATAATCACTTTATTTTACAACGAAAACTTGATTCTAAACGCGAGGCAAAAAAATTGCGGAGTAAGAGAAAGAATATAATGAAAACGCACAATAGATACCACAAATAAAAAGGATAAAACATTATAAGAACACATACAAAAAGGATAAAACATTATATAGGGAGAAAAAGTATATGAAGTCCAACATAACAATATTTCTCCAAATATTTTTAACATATTTTACTTTTCTTTTTATTATTCCTAGACTTGGATTGAATCCTATACATGGAAATTAGCTCAAATGTATAACTCAAAGAGAAAAAGAAAAGAAAATATTCAAATAAATATAAGATTAATCCAGGTTTCATCCAAATTATTTTCTTTCTTTTCTAAAAAAAAAAAAAAGAAAAAAAACTCAAAAGTGTTAATTTGTAAAATCATTGTCTTTCGTACTTTCTTCAAGACCAATTTCACCAGTAATGAAATAAACCAAGATATTAATCCCTTCATTCCAAAATAATTTGGTGTCTTTTAAGTTCTTGATCCCTTAAGTAACATGTATTTATAAAAAATTAACTTAAATAAACATTTTATAGGATGAAAAAGGAGAATAAAAATATAAATTACTTTTGATTTGAATCAACTTTAGAGTTTAAAATCTTTTTAAAGCAACTTATTATGGTGTTAACAACTTTTAAGGGTTATTTTGAAATGCCCATTTTGACTACGATGTCAAGTGCTTAACGGTTTATTTGGACCAAACAGACTTACCGAATTTATTTTAGGCTTTTTTTTATCCAAACACTCCGATATACTAAGAGATATATCCCTATAAAAATAATTTTCTTCAATTAAAAGTTCTAAAAGCACTTTATACATAAAAGTCACTTTTTTTAAGCCCATCCAATGGTTCTAAGTTTGTCCTCCTTCCAAGCCTTCGTTAGCTTACTCACCGTCCCTAAAGTATTCAAAAATACCCCTATGTAGACGAAAACCCCCAAAATAAGCCTACTTCAAAAATAATCCGCTCCATCGAATGTTGTAACCTCGCCCCAACTCACGAATAACCCATACGATCTTGAAATATTGTCCTCAACGATATTCATACTCTTATCTTCTCTTTCAATTAGGGTTCTTCTTAGGTGGGTCTTCCTATTTACCCCCAACTCTTGAACTCATCCATTGTTCACAGTTTTCCTCAAATATATTTTTCCCATATTATCAAGTAGTTTAGAGTATGAAAATGTCACAAAATAGTTCCTTATCGTCGTCCTTGCACCATTTGGTTGCGAAAAATACATTTCCATCCCGCTAATCCGGGAAGAAAAATTTTGAGATGTCCTCGTCGGGATGTATGTCCATTTAACTATAAAGTTTCATTTCCTTAAATGGACATACATCCAAACGAGGACATCTGAAAAATCTTCTTCCCAAATTAGAAAGGGAAGTCGGAACTTTTCAACCAAACCACATTATTCATCTTTTTCATCATTAACAACTATTTTGCTCAATTTTCATACACTAAACTACTTGATGAGAGGGAAAATCTATTAAGAAGGGAAAACTACTTGAGCAATGGAAGACGACACTTAGGGATAAATATTTCGGCCAACCCACCTAAGAAGAACCCTAATTGAAAGAGAAGACAAGGTAGAATACGTTTGAGGATAAATGTTAGTATTCATTATCTAATTAAGTTGGGAGTGTTTTTACTTATGGAGCGGTTAATTTTGAAAGTATTTTGGGGTGTGAGCTTGAGGAAAGGCCATAAGTATTTTTTAATACTTTAGTGACATAGGCATAAATAGCCCCAAAATTGAATTAAGACAATTTCCATGTATAAATGGTATCTAATGTTGAGTGATATTTCACCCTTTCCCAAAAATAAATGAGTTCAATATTTTTTAATAGACCAGATAATATATTTATATATGCATATGGTTTTTTTAACCTAACACCTTTATGTAGTAGGTTGGGAAAACCCACAAGTGTGGGGGAAAAAAAAACTAAAATCTTCACAAATATTAATTTTTGGACCCATAATTTCAAATATATAATGAGTTCAGTGATAAGAACCTAAAGGTTGAACTCATTGAATTAAAATCCTGGATCTGCTTTGCAACTACCTCCACTTTGTGTTCATTAAGATACTTGCAAAACAGACGAATTCTGTCAGACAAATACTTGCTTAGCCTCATGGTGTCTTCTAAACTGAGTTATCATCACTTATGCAAAGAGGAAATAAATGAACAGGGAAAATCAACTATAAAGATGGCACTAGTATGGTATAATATTAAAAAGTGTAAAAGAAATTTTGAGACCAATATCAGATGAACTATATGCCTGGATTCAAGTTCAACAAGGCATATATTTCACCGCCGACAAAATTTTTTTCAATGTTCGAGACATCTGTTTGGAGCCAAGCCTTTGGGCTAACCGCAGCTCTCGAAATTTGAGGATGATGGGCCCAGCCCTCTACCCTAACACACTTAAATACTAGACTTAGTTTGCTTGGTGCAGGGCTCGAACTTATGACCAAAGATACAAGTCCCCTCAACCTTTGCCATTAGAACCAACCCCTGGGGCCGCTGCTGAGAAATTGCTACCAAAGATTCTACTCTGTCCATCCCAATTATGCACACTTTTTTCCTTTTATATTTAAAAACAACTCAATGTCACTTATTTATTTAAAAACAACTCAACTTCAAAATTCCCTTTTTACCCTTAATTAATGAAATTATTTTTAGCCACACAAATGTCTTAGGTTTGCTTTAGACCACAAATTTCAGAAGTCGTTCATTTTTTCTTAAACTTTGTGATTAGTCAAACGATGCCACATAAATTGAGACGGATGCGGTAATAAGGAGAATACAGAAAGAATACTGATGACCTCACAAGCTGATCCCAAAGTGGTCAAACCCATTCAATTATAGAAAATCAACAAATAAGCAGCCTGAGCCTGTGATCATGAAAAATTACTGGAACTTGAATAACAAATGTTGGCTGACTTTGATTTACTCATGCTCACTGGATTATAGAAAGCACATGTTCTTTTCCTTTACTCCATGTCTATTATTGAATGATTATCTAGCAAAACCCTATGCGATTGAGGGGCAACCTAAATGTAATGGAGTAGATATCAAGTTATGGATTCCAATTAATTCAGAACTATGGTGTAGGAGATAGACCTCAGATAATCAAATATACATATATACATAGAGGCTAAATGTTTATTCAAATCTCAATTGTATACCAATATACAAGAATGCTCCACAATTATTCTTTTTGGATTGATAAGAATGATCGAAAATTAAGTAAAAGGAACAACAGAACTGAATTCTAAAAAAGAAAGTAGAAGGCCTAATAGAGACACAGCAAATAAGATAGATTTCTTATCATCAACCTAAGTCTTAGTGGATTATACCCATGGGAGAATACAAAAGTACAGTTACGTGCAAACTGATCAGATACCACTGTTTTTTAAAAGAGTTTTAACTTCTATACACTGACAATATATAAGTACTTTTACCCTACCGAGACTAATAAAGATACTAACAAGTAATTGTCCATAAAAAGTAGAATTGATAATATGAAAAAGCGAAATAGGTTACCTACTAAACAAGTTAAAGAAACGCAATACGCGATACATGTTTCTTGTATCAAACCATCGGAATCATAGAGGAGAGGACATAGGACAGTTCCTTTAAATTGATTACCATCCAAGACGATGGATCTCAAATATGAAGTGCTCCAAGTATATAACAGCGAAAGACTCCAACCAAAATTATTCCTTGTCAAGTCCATGATCTCCAAGCTCTATTTGGTCCTGACCTAGGAATGCAACCTCCTCCATTTCAACCCGATGTAGATCTGCAGCCAAACTGATATCTATCGTAGCATCAATTTCAGCCCGACTTAGATAAGCTGAAATTATTTGAAGTCACATCTCCAACCGGAGGGTCATCAACAAAAAAATTGATTCACAAAATCTAAGTCGGGATGAAATTGATGCTTAGACATATCTAAGTTGGGCTGCAGATATACATTGGGTTGAAACGGAAGAGGCTGAAACCTAAATCAAGACCAAATAAAACTTGCACATCAACTTCGGGACCAAGGAGAGCAAAGCAATGGGGAACCAAAGTCGTCGTTGTGTGATAAATCCAGGAATTTAAGGGTACTCAAGATGCCTTTGTGAAATGGGAGCTGCCTTAACCTTGAGAATAGGGTCGCCGGAGTGAGTAGCAATAAATTTCTGGATTTATCACACAACTACTACAGTGAATAGGTTCCACATTACTCAGTTATTGGTGCTAGACTTGAAAAGGAATAATTTCGGTGGCAATTCTCCACCATTATGTACTCAGAGCACTTGATACCGAGGACCATATTTTCTTGAATGGTAATCGAGTTGAAGACACTGTCCCTATGTCTATGTTGTCGCTGAATCAGAGCTTCTTCTGCCTGCAAAACAAAATCGTCGTCGGAGAAAGATGACATCGAATCGTAACGTGATGTTATGCTTACCATGCACAGATAAACTATCATGAGTTAAGCTTAAAAATACTAGAGAGTGACACCCTCTATAGCAAATTTGAAGGAAAAGATACAGTCTTGATCTATATATCCAAGAAAGAGAGACCCTTTCTACCAATCTGAAGAAAAAGATCTGATTTTGACACAAAGAAAAAATATCAAAACTGCAGAAAAATATTCTGTTTAAGCTAACAAATCCTAGAGCAAGAACCCTTTATAGCAATTTGAATAAAAAGATACAATTTTGATTGAACAGAGCTAGTAAATTTGTATCAAAATTGAAAGTAATATGCTGTTTATGCTAAGAGATCCCAGAGAAAGAACCCTCTACAGCAATTATATCAAAAAAGATAATGGTCCGAACCTTATTACTTGTCCACTTTTTTTTTTTAAAAGTCAAGCTATATAAACTTCGACTAATATATTACTATACAAACTAGTAACTTTGTATTAAAATTTAAATTATAATTTTAAAATATTAAATTAGTCTAATTCTATTTAACTTCAAAAATTAGTCCACTGAACTCTCGAAAAGTGAAATAGGACAACTAATATGGGACGCGAGTACATGTTTTCTAAGATCTGGAAAAGATGGTGTTAAACAAAAGAAAGGTACTGTGTAAATTGCAGATGAATGCACTGTTTAAGCTAACAAGCGACAAAAAGAGAAACATTTGTTTGCAATTTCAAGCAAAAATACATGATCTTTATTAAGCAAGAAACTATTAAATAACTTACCAAAGAAAAAATTGCAGACAGATGTGTATTTTTGTGTGTGTGTGTGTGTGTTTAAAGTGGATAGAAATAGGATGGATGTGTTACCAAGAGAAAGAAGAGCTATATTTTAGAATATAAGAAGAGAAAGGAAGATAAGGCATGGTTCATGTTCATTAAACTCTTCTGGTTGGGGTAGGTAAGGGGCTGTTTTGGTCATTTTATATTCACTCAGCAGGCGTTTGGACATTCAATTTTATCTCATGAGATGAAATATCAAATCATCAAAAAACGCATGATTGTGAAAAATCTCATGGCCAAAAGGGTCCTAATAGTATAAAATTCTTTATATATATGTAACTTACTCGAGGTATTTGACCCTTATTTAAGAAATAGCTTTTGGAAAGGTATTCTTTTTTAAGTGTGAGTTGACAAACAAAATACAATGAATTTTTATCTCTCTTTTTCATTGTTACCGTCAAAATTAACAAACAAAATTCAAAATTTAAAGAATATTTTATCGAGCTATTTTTTTTTTTTTTTAAGAAAATTGTGATATATATATATATATATATATATTTATTTAAAGTCTATAACTTTTCGCAAATTAATATTTTAAAATCCAAAACTGTTAAGTGCATACTTAAGGGATAATTTTTAACCTACCCTCATAGTTAAGGGACCATTTTTGTTAACTTGTGGCAAATTTAAAGGACCAAAACTGTTAATTGCTTAGTTAAGGGACTATTTTGATCCTAGCCTCATAGTTAGGGATTATTTTAAACCTACCCTCATAGTTAAGGGACTATTTTGATCCTACCATCATCTAATGAACTGTTTCCCTCTGCCTTATCGTAAAATTAATTAAGTACGACATCCACTTTTAATTACTTTCTCTGGTTCAAAGTGATTGTTCACTTAGACCTTTAACATAACTTAAGAAGATACTAACACCTAAAAAAATTAGATATTTTAATTAAACTATCCTTCGTTAAATACTGCATACTCTTTAGATGAGTGTCACCTTATGAAAAAATTAGTCCTCTTTAATGCTAAATTCTTAAAAAACATCTAATAAATAAGGGTAGTTTAGTAAATTCTACATTATATTTGTTGATTTCTTAATGAACATGATTTTCGCTAAGGTGACATTTATTTTAGGACGAAGGTGTAGTTAATATAGTTTCTTGATTACACAAAAACTCACTTATCTAAATAAGTGCAAATTTGAAAGTAAATAATTATTTCTTCTTGATTATGCAAGCAGACATTTTATTGGACCAAAATAAAAAGACTAAATGAACGTTCATCCTGAACCGGAGGGAGTAGTTTATCTCTATAAGTTTCACTGCAATTCACCAGTTTGACATGGTCAAGTTTAATTTCCCTCTGCCCTATCGTAAAATTAATTAAGTACGGCATCCACTTTTAATTACTCTCTCTGGTTCAAAGTGATTGTTCACTTAAAACTTTAACATAACTTAAGAAGATACTAACACCTAAAATAATTAGATTTTTTATTAAACTATCGTTTGTTAAATACTGCATACTCCATCCGTCCTAAAATGAGTGTTATCTTATGAAAAAATTAGCCCTCTTTAGTGCTCAATTATCAAAAAACATCTAATAAATAAGGGTAGTTTAATAAACTCTATATCGTAT